>NW_022990682.1:1085507-1233007 GCF_902827175.1 Gymnodraco acuticeps
AGAGGATTCCCTGAAGTCCAGCTACTGGCCTGTGCTGAAAAACCATAAAAGGAATCATAATTTTCCCCTCTGGGAGCTTATTTTGGGACAGCAAGGGCAAGCAAACAGTCAGTTTATTAAACCACCACATAGGAAGAAATCCCAAGGCTAGAGGCAATAAATAACACACATGTGTGTATTTGTCTGTATCGCTGTTTTTGTGCGTGTGTACTGTTTCCTATGTGAGGTTTTCCAGTTGGTGGGTAGCAAAGTCAGTCATTTCTAACTCTTCTCACATTAATTGCTCACAAACAGAAAATGACAGAGCCCACATTAAGAGCATACACTATTAACCCTTAAATGCGCACTTACATACTGTATACATATTTTGGAAAATGTATTTGATTGCGATTTTCGAAATGATACCCATATAACATTGTTATTACACCCATCACACATTAATTCAGCCCTATTACACCCATATTACACCGATGTAACACTGATTACACCCATATCACGCATACTCCATAGTAATTACACCATCATTATATCCACATTACAAATTAATACAACCATACACCCATGTTACACCAGTATTACACCTGTATTACACCCATATTATACCCATGATACATTGTTATTACACCTATATTACACTGTTAGTATACCCATACTGTATGTCAGCCATGTAACACAAGTATTACACCAATTTGAACATGGACACAGCCTGTATCCCCCAGGATATAAAAAACAATTATGGGTTAAACCTTTTCAGTTTCAGTAAAAAAACGTTTGAAGTCTCTGGATGAATTAAGGCAAAAGACCGTATCAAAATCTGTTACGGTTGTTCCACAGAAACATGACTTCTATCAGTGCTAATGTGATATTAATGGAAATCATAAGAAGAGTTACAGTGAAATATAAAGGATTGTTAACAGAGATAAACAGCTGTGATGACCTCCATCATGAATAAGAGCTGGACAAAAAAGGACGTGCAAAGATTAACTTTAAAACCTCTATTTTTTGTATTGCTGTATTGCTTTTAAATATAATCTCATTATTTAAAGTGCTCAGTGTTACATCAGATAGAGATAGAGAATTCATATTTAGTTCTCAGCTGTTGAGTGTGCCAACCTTTTGTCTGTCTTTTACTGTATTTATTCAAAGGCAGTTTTATTAACTACCCAGTTTACTTTTCAGATGTTATGTTGAGATGTTTATCAGGATTTATTTTTGATGTATCAGGTGAAAGATCAACAGATGAATTGTTCTATGTTCTAAGATGAATTCATGACATTGTCTGAATATTACATGTTTACACCTAACAATGAGGAAGTCAGGCATAAGATTTGCAAACTCCGCTGATAGATTTCATTTAACAGAGCGCTGCCGTCTAACAGAGATTTGTGTCAGGCATTGTCAAGTTATCAAGCAGAAATCAGTTATCTGCCGAGGCGAAGAAGAGGTCTCCCAGATGAGACTGGCAATGCTGACTCAGCAGAAAAGTCTTGACAGGAAGAGGAAATGACCGCTGCATGTTCTCAAAGAGGAAGATGATGAAATAAATAGGGGATGGAGTTTGAAGGTAGTTCTTCAGTGAGGAACTTGACAGACTTGCCCTCTGGATGGCAGTCAGTAGTGGATGATTCACAAATCTCGTTGGCAGAGATCGCTGTGGAGGCGGCATTAAAGATGCTCTGCAGAAATGGTTCCTTGGTGATTGAGATTGGATGGGAAATTAGATCCTATACTATGCCTTATTCATGAAATGTTTTAGGATATATTAAAATATTACTTTTTTATGACGTTTTCTTATTACAGTTTTTGTGACATATTTATGAAAATCATATTTTTTAAATGCCATTTTTACAGCATACCTATGACCTATGACCTTTTGACCTATGACCTTTTCATTACTTTTTTCATGAAGTAACAAAATAAGGTTTTTGAAATGTCACTTTTGACGACAAACCATGACCATTTTATGCAATTTTTCATAATGTATGATTTTTTTATGACATTTTAACAACATACTACACTTTGACCCTTTCAAAACCTTTTTTATTTATGACATATAATAAGTTCTTTTTTTTGTCTACTATATCTATTTAGTTGCGGTGGTTCGGGCACATAGTTAGGATACCACCTGGGCGCCTCCCTAGGGAGGTGTTCCAGGCACGTCCAGCTGGGAAGAGACCAAGGGGTAGACCTAGGACCAGGTGGAGGGATTATATCTCTTCGCTGGCCTGGGAGCGCCTTGGGATCCCCCAGTCAGAGCTGGTTGATGTCGCCAGGGAAAAGAAAGTTTGGGGCTCTCTGCTGGAACTGCTACCCCCGCGACCCGACCACGGATAAGCGGGAGAAGATGGATGGATGGATGGATATCTATTCTACTAAATTACCTGTTTAAGTTTCTTTTTTACTGAAATATTTTACTATAACATTTCCATACTACAGTATGAAAGTCAACTTGCACAAGCAATAGAGAGATAATCCATTTAGATCTGGTTTTATTATTGACAAGCGACTCATTGCAAGATAGTACAGGTGTGAGTACAGAATTATATAATATCCTAGAAACAATAAATTAGCAACAACATACTGTATACAATAAGCAACAAATCACCAGCAACAAAACATCAATGGAATAAACAACAAATATACAAAGACAAGACTAATCTGTTGCAGGCAGAGTTACATTTAGTCACTGCACGATTGTTTGAGATCAGTATATTTTGTTCCTGAATATATCGTTTGGTCCATTTTCTGTTTATGTAACTCGACTGAGCAAGCAGAACTGATGCTAAAATGCTTAGATTTGTACATTTGCTCTCAGCTAACACAGCAGTATTTAATTAGCAAATCTCTGAGTTGTGTTCTGCATGCAAATGTTTGAAATGTATTGAGTTTGCCCAGTGGTAAAGTTGCCATCAGTAGATTTTTAAATGAGTTTTAAAATAAGCAATCAAATTACCAAGACACTGAAAAATCATCAGTAAAAAATGTAGAAGACTAATGCGGCTAATAAAGATTCCCTCATGAGGATACCAACCCTATAGCGAGAAAGAGATCAGGAAACTATCCAATGTCGGATTGAGGGAGAGGCCCACACCTTCTTTCACTGCAACATTCAAATGGCCACACTATTTTCCACCAAAGCAGGGTCCATGTAAGTGTATGGGACCTCCAGGCTCTTGTTTCTGGTTTTGATCACTGCTTAATATTTCAAGTTCCCCTTGAAAGTTGCTTATCAGCTTGCAGGGAACTTCCTCACAGAAATGCTCCTCTGAGTAGAGGCCGAGACAGACCTGGGAAAATGCAACATTAGTGTTACCAAGATGAAGAACAAGACAAAGCTAACATTACTATTGTACATGTTGTGTTGTAACTTAAGGTTTCTACAGCACTTTGTCATTTAAGAAATAAGAAAAAGTTTCAAGCGAATGCAAATTGACAAATGTATAAGTTCGAAGATTCAAACTGTTTTATTGTCATATGCACTCACTGAAATACTAATATACTTAAGCCATAAAGAAATAGGAAGTTAAATAGTCCAATAAAAAAATACTGCTGGTGTAACAATGGTGCAAGTAAAGTGCAGGAATAAGTAAACAATGTATATGTAAGATAGAGTGAGATAAAAAGTATGTATATTTAAATAATGTACAGTATAGAATCAATACTGTGCACTATACAGATATAAGGATATTTTGGAACAAACAAATGAACTATTATAGACATATGTGAGTGGTGAGCTCAGGAGTTCAACAGTTGTATCTCCTGTGGTATGAAACTGTATGTTCTCTTTGATTTTATTTAACTAAAGCTGCAGCGGTGTTTAAAAAAGCCAAATATGAACTTGATAGATATAATATTTTCTAAAGTCTAGGACACTTACGAAGTCAGAGGACTGCTTGCTGAGCAGCCACATGGTGGACATGCCCTGGACTGTTGTGTTGACATCAGGGAATGTGTTCAGCATCGTGGCCTCGCTTGTTTTCCCCTTTGTGGATGGAGGAGGAAGTTGAAGGGAGATGGGATTGTTGGGCATCCAGCCACTATAGTCAAACTGCAATAAAAGAAAAATACATTGTCAAAGATTATAAAACTATTAACCAGCATTATCTTTAAACCATATGTACTGTAACTGATAGTCAGGTGTAAAGGGGGACAGTAAAAAGTAAGAAGGCTAGGCCAGGCAATTCAAAAAGGCGGGAAAACACAGAAAGACAGGAAGTAAAAACAGACATGACACTGTGGGAGAAGTCTTTTCAAAATAAAACAGATTAACAAGTAAATGGACCATGACACCATATCATAGTATTTGCAATCAGATTGTGGAGCTCTCTACACAAGATGCTATGTGTCAGAGTTCAAACATAGATAAAATGCTATCCCACAAAAAGATTACATAAAAATAACAATGCACCTGTCCACAGTTCACAGCCGAGTGCTGTCCAGTGAAAATCCCCATGGTGACAAACTTGACCAACTCTGCCACGGATTAAAGCCTTTGAGGGATTCCTGAGAATGCATATTAATTGAATATATTAATATAATGTAGAGTAATTATAATATGAAATGAGGACTTGGTGGATAATAACCCATCAGCTTGAATTTAAGCACACATGTTTGCCTGGGAGAGGAATCCATGTTCAAAAATGTCTTGAATCCACTGTTGGAGTTCAGAGTCCTGGCTGACCTCAGCATCACTCTTGTAGTAGTGACCAAGCACTCCTTTCACAAACCTGAAAGAAAGAAGAACCAAATGAAAAAACTTTAGATAATGAAACGGTGGCTTATTCTAATGTGGTTGTTCACCACTGCAGCCCTTTCTGGGGCTTACAATATATTGTTAGGCTTTTTATATCCTTTGGGAACAATAATGTCACATAGTAAAAGAAAATGGAAGACTTCTCTTCCTGGAGATGCTCCCTGCTGCTGCAATACAGCAAATAAGCATGAAATGCATTGAACAATGAGATATAACAAGGAATAAACTGTAAACAACACCCAAGACCTTTATATTTTTCTCTTTTCTGGGGGCTTGTTGAGGTTAAATTATTATTCTGCTTAATAAAATGTAAACAATAGTTTCTGCGACCTCTTTGAGTTATTTCCATATTTTGAAGTAAGCATGTTTATTGTGCTGCTTATCACCTAGACTTTCCAAACAGTATTTGGTAAAGTTAGAGAAGTCAGGACCTGCTTACATTTTAAAAGGACCAGAGCACTTCGCTCAGTATTTTGTGTGTTTTTCTTTAAGATGTAAAACACATCACTTCTTCAACTTCTTTGAACTGGAAAGACTTTCTGACATCGTTACTCCTGACATAGGGAAATGAATTGAACTAAACCAGGAAACTAACATTGTAATTTTAGGTTTTTGTTTAGTTTTTCTGTTGCTCATCTAAAACACAATCACTTGTGCAAAATGCAAATATAGTTAAACACGTTTAATATAGCAGTTTTAAGTTAGATTGTTTTGTATTATCACATTGCCAGTGCCAGCAGTACCTCTGAATGATATCCCAAAGCATGAGTCCGTCATCCCTGTAGTAGTAGTTCGGCACATCCTCCATCCCACGCTCAGCAATGTCTTCCGACATGCAGAGAGACCTGTAGGTCATTGAGGACAAGGATCTCTTCAGGATTGTGATCATAGCCTTGCCACCAGATGATGCAAACTAGAGTCAAATATGTAAGGAATAAAGTTAGAGAAAAACACTATACATTACATATTGTGATGGTAAAGGTCTCAAAGTGTTTTTGGTCTTTCCGTACCTGTGTGAAAACTCCACTTGGAGATATGAGAAGAAGTCGAGCTAAGTAGTTGATCTGCAGAGTGTAGCGAGTGTGAGGAGCTGAGGGAAAGAAGGAAAATGTTATTTTAACATTGTCAGAATCTGGACACTTCCATAACATTATGTAGCATTCGCAAACACTTAAACATAAACACAAACAGCTTTGGAAAAAAACTAAAGTAATTTCAATATTCTCACTTACCTTGTAGAGTGGATGCAAGTAGTTATATTCATCCCGCTTCCATCACATTAGTATGCATAAAAAGTGACAGGTGGGCCCGCCCCCAATTATGCTAATAAGCTAAATCGAGGTGTTTTCACATGTAGGTGTGCAATGACCCCCCCCCCCCCCCCCTGTAGTAGCACCTTTGTTGTCTAATCTAATTAGCCTTTGATGTCTGTCCTTTGATGTGAGGGTTGAGGTGTTATAACAGGCAGGTGTGATATCGCACCGGCATGTTATAAGCCTCTGATGTTAATCTAGGTGTTAATTAAGGCAGCCTCTTTGAAGTTGTGTGTGAGACTGTCTCGCACCCCGTCCCCTCGCACCCCTGCCTGTCACCTCTTCCTGTCACACCCCCCATGTGAGGGGTGATGTGTTATAGCGTGTAGGTGTGAAATGTCCCCATGTAGTACAGCCTTTGTTGTCTAATCTAATTAGCCTCTGATGTCTGTCCTTTGATGCACCCTGGCAGTAGAGCCTTTGTTGTCTAATCGAATTAGCCTTAGATGTCTGTCCTTTGATGTGAGGGTTGAGGTGTTATAACATGCAGGTGTGATCTTTCGCACCGGCATGTTATAAGCCTTGGATGTTAATCTATGTGTTGATTAAGACAGTCTCTTTGAAGTTGTGCGTGAGACTGTCTCGCACCCCGTCCCCTCACACCCCCTGCCTCTCCCCCCTTTCTGTCACACCCCCCTTCCATTGGCTATGAGGCCGGAAGATAGTGGGGGTTGGAGTAAGGTAAAAAAAAGAAGAAATCCGTGCAGACTAGATAAAAAGCCAGTCATTTCCACTCATCTAGTCACCTTTCAAAAAAGAAAAATGGTCAAGAGACGCATCGATATGGGTTTAATCAGCGAGACGCCTGTGACAACTTACCGCCATCCGTCGGGAGCGCCAGTCAAGAAACGGATGCAGTATCTGTGCCGGGTTCAGACCCTCCGTCTGAGGCTCTTCATGAAAATGGAGTCTGGATGTGTGAGACTGTCTCCCCCCGTCCCCCTCACACCCCTTCTTCTCCCCCACTTTCTCTCCCCCCTCCTGTCACCCCCTGATTTTGCTGTTATCCTATGCCAGAAAGATAGGGGGGTGGAGTTAGTTTTAAAAATAAATACGCTAAAACTAAATAATAAGCCATTAATTTTCACTCACTAAGTCACCTAAAACTTGTATTGTCCTCTCTAAATTAGATTAGTTTTTTTTAATATGATTTGTGTTAACTAAAGATGTTCTTTTTTTTAAGTTGTATGGCTTGTGAACTAATGTGTAATTACTTTATTAACTATAAGGAAGTCTCTTTTATGAAGAGGGTATTCATATTCATTAAAAAATATCTTATTTAGGTTTTAATATGATTGGTGATAACTAAGGATGTTCTCTTAAGTTGTATGGCTTGTGAACTAATGTGTAATTACTTTATTAACTATAAGGAAGTCTCTTTTATGAAGAGGGTATTCATATTAATTTAAAAAGATCTTATTTAGGTTTTAATATGATTGGTGATAACTAAGGATGTTCTCTTAAGTTGTATGGCTAGTGAACTAATGTGTAATTACTTTATTAACTATAAGGAAGTCTCTTTTATAAAGAGGGTATTCATATTAATTTAAAAATATCTTATTTAGGTTTTAATATGATTGGTGATAACTAAGGATGTTCTCTTAAGTTGTATGGCTTGTGAACTAATGTTTAATTACTTTATTAACTACATGGGAGTCTCTTTGAAGAGGGTAATACTAATTTAAAAGATCTTAATTCCCCCTTGATCATGTCTTTGTTATTGTTTAATTACGTTATTAACTATAAGGAAGATTATCTCACAAAGGAACTGTAAGATACACGTTTATGTATGCAAAAAGTTAAAACTAGAAAAAATGAAATACTTTGTCTAAATAGATGTTATTTAAGAATGTGACTCTAAAAGGCAAATTTGTGATTTTAACACTTTTTACTGACACTAGGCAGATTTAGCTTTTTTATCTCGTTGTCTTTCTCAGATTTTCTTTAAGACTGTGACTCTTAAAGGCACTTTGGGATTTTAAGACAATCCAGTTTTCTGGAAATAACTTAAATGATTTTAGTTTTTTCTCCTACAAAGATACTTATAGTTACACTTTATTGGATGCAAAACTTTATAACTTGGTAAAATATTCATTGATTTGTAATGAATTGAGTTTCTTAAAGAATCAAACACTAAATGGAGAGTTTTGTGATTTTAACACTGTTTCGATGAAACAATGTGTCATGTCTAGGAAACTAATAGTGAAAGTGTATTCTTTATGTTAGTTTTGTCATGTCCCTTTGCCCTGTGCTTTATGTTTATTCCCTTAATTAATCATCCCTCTCATTTCAGGCCTCCACGCTCCCCGCCCCCTTCTGTCTCCTGCGTCCTTGATTGTTTTCCCCGCCCTGATTGTTTCCACCTGTGTCCCCTTTACCTGTGTATATATTGTGGTAGCTTCCTCCTGTTCATTGTCTGTTCGTTGTCTTACTATGACCCACGTTTCTGATTACCTCACGGACTTCCCACGGATCTACCTCATTGATCACTTGCTAGTTTTCCTCGAAAGAGTATATTTGTTTTCCTTGTTTTGATTACTGTGCAAAATTCCAGTAAAGTCTTTATTTTTTGAGAACACTATCTGTGTCGTGCAATTTAGTTCATGCCTCAGAGTCTCTCCTTGACAGTACGAACTGACCAAAAAAATGAACTCAGCCGACTCAGACCAGCTAAAGAACGCCATCCGCTCTCAGGGCCAACGTCTTGGGCAACAAGAAGAGCAGATGGCCGCCATACAGCACGGAGTGCAGCACCTATCCAACAGCCACGGGGAACTACAATCATCGGTGACAACCCAGGTGAATCTGCTGGCAGCTGAGAGGTCCAGCGTGTGCTCACTCACCTGCAGGCTGCTTCTCCTCCCACGACTCCCCCGGTTCCGGCGGCGACCGGTTCCGATCCCAACCGGTCTACTGAGCCGCACAGTACTTCCATGCGTCTGGCTCCACCCGAAAAATACTCCGGAGACTCGGAGGGCTGCCGGATGTTCATTGTGCAGTGTGAGTTACACTATCACCACCAACCGGCTGCTTTTCCCACGGACAATTCCAAAGTGGCTTTCATGATCTCCCATCTCTCCGGCCGAGCAGCAGCGTGGGCTACGGCAGAGTGGTCCCGAGGCTCCCCCATCTGCGGGTCTCTGGAAAACTTCATAGACACTATGAGAAAGATCTTCAATCAAACCACGCCGGGCAGGGAAGCAGCTCGGGCTCTGATTAAGCTGAAACAACATCAGCGGAGTGTGGCTGACTACGCCATCGAGTTCCGGACTATGGCAGCCGATAGCGGCTGGAACTCCGCTGCATTGTTTGATGCTTTCGTCAGCGGTCTCTCGGATTCCCTACAAGACCAGCTGGCTCCTCTCGATCTGCCCGCTAACTTGGACTCTGTCATATCCATGGCAATACGGATAGACAATCGTTTGACGGAGAGGAGAAGGAATAAATCCAAGGATGCGGTTGATCCGCCTCCCCAGAGGAGACGCTCGCCGCTGGATACTACTTCTTCTTGGAGGCCCCGTCACCCCTCACCGGCGTTCCGGACAACAGCGCCTCCTGGCTCCGTGGAGGAGCCAATGCAGTTGGGCCGCGCCAAGCTTTCGATGGCAGAACGTCAGCGTCGATTAAGGGAGGGTCTGTGCTTCTACTGCGGGCAGCGCGGACATCCACAAGCGGCTTGTCCGGTAAAAGAGGAGGCTCACCAATAAAGAGGAGTACGTTGGTGAGCCGGATCTCTTCTTCTGACTTTCCTCCTCGCACCCTGACCCGCATCCAAGTAAAAATCAGAGACAATGTGGTTACTCATGGTGCACTCATTGACTCAGGGGCAGACGAAAGTCTGATGGATTGGGGTTTAGTTAAAAAATTGGACATAAAAACTAAACCTCTACCCCAGCCTCTTGAAGCGAGTGCTCTCGATGGGCGGCTGTTGTTTAAAGTGACTCACCAAACAGAGCCTTTAGAAATAAGATGTGATGATAACCATCACGAGACAATGTCATTTCACTTGTTTAATTCAGCCCAACATCCACTCATTTTGGGGTTTCCCTGGTTGAAACTTCATAACCCTCACATTGATTGGCAATCTGGGAGGGTGGAGGGGTGGGGAAAGAATTGCAGAGATCACTGTGTTAAGCAGGTAGCGGAGATTGACAGAAGAGGTAACACTGGGAGGGTTAGGCAGGGAACTATCCCAGAAATATATTTTCCTGATGTTCTTTCAGTCCCTTCCTGCTACCACGATTTAAGTGAAGTATTCAGTAAATCCAAGGCTCTGACTCTTCCGCCTCACCGCCCCTATGACTGTGCTATCGACCTGATTGCTGGGTCTACAATTCCTAAGGGTCGACTATATGCTATTTCAGGACCTGAGAAAGAGGCCATGAAGGACTATATTGATGCCTCCCTCAAAACAGGCCTTATTCGCCCTTCCTCATCACCAGCAGGAGCGGGGGTTTTTTTTGTTGGGAAAAAGGATGGGTCTCTTAGGCCCTGTATTGACTACTCGCATCTCAATGACATTACGGTTAAAAACCGGTACCCCCTTCCTCTCATCTCGTCAGCCTTCGAGCAGCTTCAGGGAGCCAAGGTTTTCACCAAGTTAGACCTGCATAATGCTTATCATTTAGTCAGGATCAGGGAGGGTGATGAATGGAAGACGGGTTTCAACACCCCTTCAGGCCACTATGAATACCGTGTAATGCCATTTGGATTATCAAACGCTCCTGCTGTGTTCCAGGCTATGATCAACGACGTGTTGAGGGAGTTTCTGAACCGTTTCGTTTTTGTATATCTGGACGACATTCTGATCTACTCCCCTGACCTTGACACCCATAAACAACATGTCCGCCAGGTTCTACAAGAGCTGCTCAAGAATAGGTTGTTTGTCAAAGCAGAAAAATGCGAATTCCATGCAGAGACAGTCACTTTCTTGGGCTTCATCATTTCGCCAGGTCAGGTTAGGATGGACCCAGAGAAGGTTAGCGCAGTAGCTTGTTGGCCTACCCCTGACTCTCGTAAGAAAGTGCAGCAGTTTTTAGGCTTTGCAAATTTTTACAGACGTTTTGTGCGGAGGTTCAGTGCTATTGCAGCCCCTCTTCATGTCCTCACGTCCCCTCAAGTGCCTTTTTTGTGGTCTCCTCAGGCTGAGGAGGCTTTTTCTCGGCTTAAAGGAATGTTCACCTCTGCTCCCATACTCACCTTGCCGGACACCACTCGTCAGTTTGTGGTAGAAGTGGATGCCTCCAACGAAGGGGTGGGAGCGGTCCTCTCCCAGCGACTACAGAAGGACAACAAACTTCACCCCTGCGCTTTCCTGTCCAGGAAGCTCTCCCCAGCAGAGATAAATTACGACGTGGGAAACCGTGAGTTGCTGGCCGTGAAGCTGGCACTGGAAGAGTGGAGGCATTGGTTGGAGGGAGCCGAGCATCCTTTCGTGGTTTGGACCGATCACAAAAACTTGGAATATATAAGAAAGGCCAAAAGACTGAACTCCCGCCAGGCTAGGTGGACCTTGTTTTTCAACCGTTTTGACTTTGTTCTTTCCTTCAGGCCGGGGTCTCAGAATGTCAAGCCTGACGCTCTGTCCCGTCTGTTTGACCCTGTGCCTGCAGTCAAGGAGCCGGAACCCATCATCCCATTAAACCGGGTGGTAAGAGCGCTGACTTGGTCAGTAGAGAAGGAGGTAATACGAGCCAATGCTGGAGCTCCTGCACCAAGGGGTTGCCCGCCTAACCGGTTTTTCGTTCAGGAGGCCGAGCGACCACAGGTGATCCACTGGGCTCACACTTCGCTGCTCACCTATCACCCTGGAGTCAAGAGAACTATGTTCATCATAAAACAACGTTTCTGGTGGACATCCATGGAGAAGGAGGTGAAGGAGTATGTGGAGGCGTGCCCTGTCTGCGCTCGAAACAAGACCTCTTCCAGGGCGCGAATAGGACTATTACAACCACTCCCTATTCCCAACAGACCCTGGTCAGAGATCTCCATGGACTTCGTCACTGGCCTGCCCCTCTCTAGAGGTAAAACCACAGTTCTTACGGTAGTGGACCGTTTTTCTAAAATGACACATTTCATTGCTTTGCCCAAGATGCCCTCAGCGAAGGAAACGGCTGAGGTCATGTGTGTTTCGGCTTCATGGTTTCCCAAAGGATATTGTCTCCGACCGGGGCCCCCAGTTTGTGTCACGCTTCTGGAAGGAGTTCTGCCGCCTCATCGGTGCCACGGTCAGTCTCTCGTCAGGATACCATCCGGAGTCTAACGGCCAGACAGAGCGCCTAAATCAAGAACTGGAGACCTGTTTGCGCTGCTTGGTGTCCCAGAATCCATCCTCCTGGAGCGAGCACCTCACCTGGGTTGAGTATGCGCACAACATCCTCCCTACTTCTGCCACGGGCCTGTCCCCATTTCACTGTGTTTATGGCTACCAGCCGCCACTGTTCCCAGCCACGGAGAGGGAGGTCACGGTCCCGTCTGCCCACGCGCTGATCAGGCGTTGTCGGCGCGTGTGGGCTGCGGCTAGGAAGATCCTCTGCAGGAATTCACAACTGGTGAAAAGAGCAGCAGACCGAAAACGCCGACCAGCTCCTGTATACCAGCCAGGCCAAAAAGTCTGGCTTTCTACACGAGACCTTCCCCTCCACGTACTCTCCCGTAAATTGGCTCCCCGGTTTGTGGGTCCTTTTCCCGTCACCAAGGTCATCAACCCGGTTTCAGTGAGACTACGGCTTCCCAGGTCCATGAAGGTACATCCCACCTTCCATGTAGGGAAACTAAACCCTTGAAGGAGAGCGCTATGGTTCCCACCGCCAAACCCCCCCCCCCCCCCCGGATGATTGATGGAGGTCCGGTTTACACCGTCAAGAAGATATTGGCTAGTCGGAAAAGGGGTAGAGGGCGACAGCTACTGGTTGACTGGAAGGGTTATGGTCCTGAGGAGCGGATATGGATTCCTTCCCGCTTCGTCATAGATAAAAGCCTCATTGAGGATTTTGACCGCCTCAACTCAGAGGAGCCTGGGCCGTCAGGAGCCGTCCCTAAAAGGGGGGGTACTGTCATGTCTAGGAAACTAATAGTGAAAGTGTATTCTTTATGTTAGTTTTGTCATGTCCCTTTGCCCTGTGCTTTATGTTTATTCCCTTAATTAATCATCCCTCTCATTTCAGGCCTCCACGCTCCCCGCCCCCTTCTGTCTCCTGCGTCCTTGATTGTTTTCCCCGCCCTGATTGTTTCCACCTGTGTCCCCTTTACCTGTGTATATATTGTGGTAGCTTCCTCCTGTTCATTGTCAGTTCGTTGTCTTACTATGACCCACGTTCCTGATTACCTCACGGACTTCCCACGGATCTACCTCATTGATCACTTGCTAGTTTTCCTCGAAAGAGTATATTTGTTTTCCTTGTTTTGATTACTGTGCAAAATTCCAGTAAAGTCTTTATTTTTTGAGAACACTATCTGTGTTGTGCAATTTAGTTCATGCCTCAGAGTCTCTCCTTGACACAATGCAGTTTTGATAACTTGACTTGACTAACATTACTTTTTTAAATATATGTTTTTTAGATGACTTTACTGATTTTTGTTTTTTCTGCAACCAAGATACTTTCAGATACAGTTTGTTGTCTGAAAACTTTACAACAGGTAGAATGTCAGTCACTGTGTAACACTTCTATTTTCTTAAAGACTGTGACTCTAAAAGGCAAGTTTGTGATTTCAACACTTTTTTTACTGACACTAGGCAGATTTAGGCTTTTTTCTCTTGCCAAGATACTTTTAGACACACTTTGAGGTATGCAAAACCTTAAAACTAGAAAATGAAGTACATTGTCTGATTAGATTTTTTCTTAAAGACTGTTTCTCTAAAAGGCAAGTTTGTGATTTTAACACTTTTTACGGACACTATGCAGATTTGTGTGTAATTCCTGTTACATATTCTTAAATTTGACCTCTTGCTGCTTGGTTGAAAATGATAGATGAAAAATACATTTTTAAAAAGAGTTAAACAGCGAGGGACATTATACTGGTGAAAAAAACTCTCAATTCTACAGATGACCCCCCACTCAACGCAATAAGTCCCACCCCACTCAGCAAATCATTTAAAACGAAGGACCCCACTAAGACGACCGTTGAAAACTAGCCATGGATCTGGGAAAAACCAAGTCTGATGTAGCCTATACTTATTATCACCAGGATAACGGATATGGGCTTAATGACTGGATGTTACAAAGTAGGGGAGAGGATGTTCCCGAAGAAGAGCTTTCCTCTATATCATATCCATGTAAGGTCTTTAGGACAAAAGAGGACTATGATAACATGACATATGAAGAATATCTTTCTTTAAAAGATGGTATTATAGATAACCTTTATACAATATATCTCATACCACTCGCCAAGATCGCAAACGACAATTAACAGAAAAGAAAAGCAAAAGTAAAGAAAACCGAAGAAAAAGCCAAATGAAAAGGAGAAGAAAAATGAAAAGCAAACGCAGAATGCGAATGAAAAGAAAAGGGACAATAGGACGGAAAACGAAAAAGACAAAAATAAGTTAGGTGAAAAGAAAAAGGAACAAAGTGAAGAAATTTCAACTAACTCTAGAGGGTGGTGTTGTAGAGCCATTACCGGATCATAATAATCTTATAGATCATCTACCGCTAACCGACTGCTGCGAATGTGTTGAGCAAATACCAAAAGCAATGGCAGAGCTTTGCTTCAATATAATGAGAAAAAGCACGATACTATGGAATTGCCCAAATTGGCGACAGTGCCAGAACATGTATTAAAAGACTGTTGGAGGATCTCTATTCTAGTATCGGTTGTCATTACATTATAGGATATGCCAAAACGTGTGATGAGATAGATAAAGCTTTTGAAAACAATTATATGGTACCTGTCCTTACAGCTAAACAAATCATATGCCAGGTATTCAACAGACCACAAGAAGCACAAGAAGCCCCAGAAAGGATTACATTCAGAGCTAATAATGGTGAAACCGAAGAAGAAGCAAAGCAGATTATAATCGTTGCGGGTGAAAGGATAGAGAATTTGCAAGTGATGTTAATGCACTTATCTGATATAAAAATGCATTTGTTTACTTCCAAGAGACCCCTAAACATCTACTTGGGCAGTGT
Source organism: Gymnodraco acuticeps (assembly GCF_902827175.1). NCBI lineage: Eukaryota > Metazoa > Chordata > Actinopteri > Perciformes > Bathydraconidae > Gymnodraco > Gymnodraco acuticeps. Next base: position 1,100,702 of record NW_022990682.1, read on the forward strand.
GAATTGAACGATAAACCGATCACTGTAAATGAAACGCGGAGAGAAGCAGCAGTGCAAATCGTTAAGTCTATTATCTTGTATGCACTACGACATTAACTTGGTAAAATTATGTTTTTCTGAAAATGTGTTGAATGTTGTGTTTTCAATTAAACAACCATAACAAATGAAAAAGTGTTTATTTTTGCTTTCATATATACAGGAACAGCAGACTGTAAACAGTTAAGGTGGCACGACTGATTCCATTCTATGATTCTCCCTCCAGCCCAATCAATATGCGGATTGTGGGTGCGAAGCCATGGGTAACCAAGAACCAAAGGGGTTGCAGGGGCGGAAATAACCTTCAGTTGAATTTCTTCTCTGTGATTTCCAGAAATCAACAGGGTTACGGGTTGTGTCTGCTGTGTAACCCTAGAAATGCTTTTACCATTTAAGGCATAAGCAGCTGCTTGGCTAGTTCAAAGTCCACAAAACTATCCTCAGCACCAGAGTCAATGAGGGCAGAGAGGGGCAAGGTCTGAGAGTTAGCACAAAATCTGGCAGGAATCAGAAAACGGCTCAAAGTTGGGGCTACAATAAGTGTAGGTTGCGGAATCGTCAGGACCCCCAATTTCACTGACGAGCCCCTGCGTTTGGGCGGACAGGACAACCAGAAAGGATATGATAGCTTTACCACAATACAGGCACTCTCCAGACCTCAAACGTCGAAGGCGCTCCTCAGGGGATAATCTGGCGCGTCCCAACTGCATTGCTTCCTCCTTAGCAAAGGTGGGCACGCGAGGTGGTGAAGTGTAGCCAGATGGTCTGGACAGGGAGGGGGCAAACTTGGGTGAGATGTTTGGCTTACTTGGAAAAGCAAAGGGTGAACGCTGCGCTCGCTCCGCCGGCACTCCCACAGCCGGCTGTCAAGATGAGACACCAAGGAGATTAAGTATTGGAGATCAGCAGGCTCATCTCTTGCTGCCAGCTCATCCTTCAGTTTATCCTTCAATCCCCTAACAAACACAGCCCTTAAAGCCGCCTCGTCCCATCGGGCTTCTGCCGCCAGCGTGCGAAACTCGATAGAGTAATCTGCAACGGTTCGAGTCCCTTGTTGTAAATTTAGCAGACGACTATCAGCTGAGCCAGAGTGGTCGGGGTGATCAAAAACAGAGGAAAAATGATCAGAAAAAACTCCAAAGGAAAGAGTGTCGTAATCCACAGAAGAACTCAATGCTTCGGCCCAGGTTAAAGCTCTTCCATGAAGCAAACTCAACACATAGTTAATCTTAGTCACCTCAGAAGAAAAAGACAAGGGGCGCTGGCGAAATACCTTGCTGCATTGAAACAGAAATCCTCTGCATTTCTCCACCTCCCCATGGAGAGGCTCAGGGTCGGCAATGGGAAAATCCCGGCATGGAGTGGAATCCAGAGGTGGATTGGAGAGGGCAGGAAATGCAGCAGAAGACATCAGGGTTGAGATTTGAGCAGCAAGGTTCGAGACGTGTAGTGCCATGGACTGATTGCTGTCAACTAAGGCTCGGATCATCTGCTCATGTTGGCCCAGAAGATTTCCCTGATGAGAAAGGGCGTGCTGAACAGCGGCGGGATCTGATCCAGTGTCAGCGGAGTTCATTTGGACCAGTTCATACTGTTACGCTCTCCACAAACTTACAGGATTGAACTCACAATGCTGAACACCAGGAAGAGGAGACAGAGTTTATGAGGTAAAAAAGGTTTATTAACCAAAAAACCCTTCAGGAGACAAAAAGAGGGATTAGATGTCCACTTAATCCTGGGCCAGGGTTTATCACCAGTGGAGGTGCGGAGATCGGTTTGCATTTATAAAGAATGCACAAATGTGTTTAATCGTTAATGTCAGATATGTACTAAGTAAATACATTTGTTCCTGCTCAAGATTAGATTCAACTTTATTGTTATTGCACATATTACAGGTAGCCTACTGAGACAAAGAAATGCAGTTTAGCTTCTAATAGGGCTGCACGATATTGAAAAAAACTGACATTGCGGTTTTTTGTTCCCCTGCGATATATATTGCGTTTTTTTTAACCTGTTAAGCCCCAAGGTCCCGGCGGGTACTTTACTTATTTTTTTCACGACACTGTGTCTCAGGGGATCTTAATATTTAAGAACCTATTAATGTGTTATACCAGATTAACGGAAATAATCTCAGCTAATTGACGATACAAACCATTTTTACCAAAACAAAACACAAGTCTCATAAGAAGCATCTAAATGACCCCTGAGGGAAAAATGCTAACGGACTTTGGCACAGAACTCAAGATAAAAGTACCCTTATTACTTATCGTAGCTGCACATACAAGATATCCGATTAAAGCTGAGGTTCCACAGATTATTTAGGTATATAGTATCATCACTGAGTCATCCGAACTCGCGACAGGGGAAGCAAACACAGACATCACAACACGTACCTTTTACGGAGCTTCTAGGGAGATCGTCTCACCGTAGCTGTCAATCTGATCAAAAGACTTGTTCAATGCCATTAAAACGAGAAAAAACGCGGCTGAATCGGTTAATCCATAGGTTTTTAACGTCTCTGTATAAAAAATTTATTTCATTTATAATCCATAATTCCATTTTTATGTAAAAATCGCAGAGCAAAAGTTAGCTGCTAATGGTAGCCACCAGAGTGGCTGCTGCTTCCGGTCTTGGCTATGCAGCAGTCTAATCAACGCACTCTCACTCCCTAAGCGTCCAGGAGCGACGTTTGGTCAGTGTCCGTGGCGTCCAGTTGTGACGCTCCTAGGCTCCTTCAGCGTCATAAAGGGACGCAAATAGCTTTCAACTGATTGCAATGTATTCCCATCTGCGGCGGGATTTGACGCTCATGGAAGCACGGCATTCGTTTGTGTCGGCTGCCCTTAAAGGCAATGTGAGCGTCCATTCCCATTGGATAACGGAGAATTGTACACCCGGAAGTAAGTATTCCTCTTACTGTCGATTGATTTTACAGTGATATCTGCACTACTCATCGACTAAAAAACACCAGATTATCCTTGTTAATTATACAACATTGATTGGTTTAAATTGTGTGCAATGCTTTTGTATTTTTCCCCTTCGATTCGGAGAAACAAATGTTTTTTCTGAGTAAAGGATGGCAGAAGACAGACCCAGAATCCCCAGCTATCGTTTGGACTACACCATGTGCTCTGTTTGACAAACCCCGTGATAGTCCTCAAGCTCTGTGATTGGAGAGTGTGCTCCGAGGGTTACGCCGATTCTCGAACAGCACTTGAAATGGGATGGAACCATGCACGGCAGACTGTCCAAAACTGGATTTGAACGGGTCCACCGCGTCCCCCCCCCCCCCCCCACCCCATCCCCAGAACTACACATGCTGGCTATTCTGTTTCGCAACATGTTCTCTATCTATGGCACGTCTCTACTGGGAGTTGTAGTTTTAAAAGACGTTTTCGTATTTCCCATAATAAGAAGTTGCCAGTATTAAACTGTGTACATCCCTGGAGGTTTAGGGGATAGGAAACACTCAAATTTAAAACATATAATTAATAAATGGGTGAAAATTGCTTGTGCCCATAATGGGCAGCATTAATATATATACACACATGCCAGCTAAGGTCAGAAGAGCTTTATTTAACAGCTGGTCTTATGTTTGTGACCCCTGTTGTTAATTGATAACATTACATTACATTAATTGATAAGCCTGAAACATGCACTTGTCAAGGTTCAGAGGCAAATTTTGCAAATATGGCAGTAGCCATCGATCAGCTTAAAATAAGATATACTTTATTGATCCCAAGTTGGAACATTTGCGTTACATCAGCATGTGTAACAGTTGTAAATATGCAGTGGTGTTTATTTGTAAATAAATTTGTGTTTTATATTTAACAATTCTGTGTTCTTTATTTATTGATTGTTCAATACCTGACAAGGCCAGAGATGAAATATCTACATACATCTTATAAGAGTATAATACATTATGTATAATATCAGTTAAAATAAGTGCTTCAACATAGTTAACATTGCTGGAGGTATGCACAAATATTGATAGATGTCTTGTAATGCACTATTGAGGAACCTGCGACCCAAGTTTTTCATTCAATGCAGAACTACACCATAGTTGTGTAGACCTATATGATACGATGATATACAGTCTTTAATTAACTATTAGTAGAGAATAACGAGTAATGAATATACTTTATAGGGATCCTATTAATATCTAATAATAAAAATAATGAAATTCAATAACATGCTTTAACCACTAGGTGTCCCTTTATATCAGCTGTGCACCTTTATGGTGTAAATACAGCCTATCTACCAATTGGATCAAATATAAAAGTCAGCCGAATTAGTGTTGATACTGCAAGGAGACGTATTGTGTGAAAAGAAATGTAAGATGTTGTTTAATGGCTGATATATTTATGATCCACGTCACGTTTTCAGTTCCTCATGTTTGTCTATAAGTCTTCTCATCAGGGCTCTATAAATACAGAACTACGGCAGATATGTAATATTTAATGCAGCCGAACCGTGTATTACAATGCCGTTATGTGATGACTTTCAAAGAGAAAAGCAAGCACACTCGGAATAAAGTATTATTTTATTTTAAAAAAAGTTTTCGGTCTGTTTCCGGTATTTGTTAATGACGATGTGCTGTGAGATGTGAGACTGAAATTGCACAGGGGAAAATAACGTAGGCTATCTTTAGATGCGGATTTTGTTAAACTAATATGTTTGCGCTGTGGACCAACACTATACATTGACGGGGAAGGGGGTAGCAATAAAGATAACACCATTAAACAGTTACACAACATAACAGAAATAATATCGATAGCAGCGTCCCTAGCAACCACCTTGGTAACAATGAAAACGTCGCGATTTCCTGAAGTAATCTTCGTAATAACTAGCAAACTAAAGATCATGGACATCCACTGCACACATAATCTGAAATAACAACTCATATTTCTCGCATCAAATGACATCAAAACGCATTTTAATGGCCAAACTAAATTTAAAATTGGCATTTTCCACCGAGAATAAAACGAAGTTCGGCCATGTTTTCTTTTTCTGCAGGGAGAAATTTGAAGATCACGTGACATAGCCATTAGAATGAATAGTGAAAAAAACGGGGTTTGTCAAACAGAGCACATGGTGTAGTCCAAACGATAGCTGGGGATTCTGGGTAGTGTAGTGTCTTCTGCCATCCTTTACTCCGAAAAAATATTTGTTTCTCCGAATCGAAGGGGAAAAATACAAAAGCATTGCACACAATTTAAACCAATCAATGTTGTGTAATTATCAAGGATAATCTGGTGTTTTTTAGTCAATGAGTAGTGCAGATATCACTGTAAAATCAATCGACAGTAAGAGGAATACTTACTTCCGGGTGTACAATTCTCCGTTATCCAATGGGAATGGACGCTCACATTGCCTTTAAGGGCAGCCGACACAAACGAATGCCGTGCTTCCATGAGCGTCAAATCCCGCCGCACATACATTGCAATCAGTTGAAAGCTATTTGCGTCCCTTTATGACGCTGAAGGAGCCTAGGAGCGTCACAACTGGACGCCACGGACACTGACCAAACGTCGCTCCTGGACGCTTAGGGAGTGAGAGTGTGTTGGTCTAATACACACATTACCAAATAAGGAGTGAGAGTGACACGTAGCCAAAACCGGAAGCTGCATACACTCTGGTGGCTACCATTAGCAGCTAACTTTTGTGCTCCGATTTTTACATAAAAATGGAATTATGGATTATAAACAATTGCTTCAAAGCCACAGATACATTATTAACCTATGGATCAACCGATTCAGCCGCGTTTTTTCTCGTTTTAATGCCATTGAACATGTCTTTTGATCAGATTGACAGCTACGGTGAGACAATCTCCCGTAAAAGCTCCGTAAAAGGTACGTGTTGTGATGTCTGTGTTTGCTTCCCCTGTCGCGAGATCGGATTGCTTAGATACTATACTTAAATAATCTGTGGAGTCTCAGCTTTAATCGGATATATTGTATGTGCAGTTTCGATAAGTAATAAGGGTATCTTTTTCAACAAAAAAAAATGAATACAACCGCACGTCCCTGCGGTGTGAATATCGCGCATGCGCATATCGCGGTTATCGCCATGACCAGGGCCGTATCTACCATTGAGGTCACCGAGGTCCGGACCTCGGTTATATTTTCCGAACAGTGTATATAACAAAACTTGTGAAATAACGGCATTAAACGGGGTTCTTTGTAGTACTTCCATTTACTGACGAAGGGGGCGCTGTTGCGTAATTACGCAGCCCCGATCAAAGCAAACAGAAGAAGACCACATGTATCAACAAACCACAGCAGCCCGGGCTTGTATCGTTGCAGCGGAGGAGATGAGGTATCTGAGTTCAGCGAGCTGCTTGTGTTTCTGTTCCTCACAGGACATCATATGAACAGCAGATCCTGTGTGAACGCTCTACGTTAGTCAGTGGACGTCTGACAAGATGCACACTAACTTATATTGCTAGGCTATAGGTTAGGCTAGCTAGGCTAGGCTATAGCCTATAGGCTATAGGCTATACTTTGGTTTAAATTGCGTGAACAAAACAGACTTAAATTTAAAAAATAATGCAAACAAACAAGTTAAATGAACTAAATTGCTGAATCGCTTTTAATTCACTGGCAGGAGCGACAAGTGAGGAGGAGCAAACATTTAACAACGAGGGAGAGATTGAACAAAGAGAAAGAGTGGAGGACAGAGAGAGTAATGGAAGAGAGGGTGCAGGTTGTGGAAAGGAGAGAGACATGGACATGGAGACTGAGGGAAATAGCACAGGAGACACAAGGGGACAAGAGAGACCAAATACCAGTACTAGTATGGTAGACCAGGCCGGAAGAGAGGTGGCAAGAATAGATGAGAGAGAGATGAGGAGTGAGAGAGCTGATAACGGTCAAAGAGAGACAATTCTACATGAATTTGATCCAGCCAAGTATAAAAATAAAGCACTAACTGATGAAGAAAAGTACTGCCTTCTCAAAAATAAGTGGTTCAAACATGAACATAATTACCCCAAAACAAAGTTCGGTGAAAAGCAATTACGCTATTACATGAAGTGGGAGGAGAAATATCCTTGGCTAAGATATCCTGTTTCAGAAGATTCCACCTATTGTTCCATTTGTATGTCGTTTAGTAAAAAACAAACAAACACAATCTTCATAAATGACGGATTTCGAGACTGGAAAAATGCCATTGGAGAGAAGCGGGGCATCATTTCTAACCACAGTTGTAGTCCAGCACACCTACATGCCTCGGAGCTGGCTGAGAATTTTCTGTCAGTAGCCCAAGGGCAACAGAAAAGCATTAATTCTGTTCTGAGTGATGCATATGCAGAGAAGGTTGGAAGGAATCGCAAAGCTCTACTTTCCATTATTGATGTTGTCATTAATCTGTCAAAGAGGAACATAGCACTGCGTGGTAACTGGACAGGAGAAAGTGAAGATGGCAACTTTAATCATTTCCTCACCTGGAAGTCTGCATTTGATCCCACACTGAAACATCACCTTGAGACAGCAGCCAAAAATGCCAAATACATTTGTCCAGCGATTCAGAATGAATTAATTGCATGTTGTGAATCTGAGATTCGGGAGGACATTGTCAAAGAAATTAAAAAAGCCAGGTTTTTCACAGTCCTTGCAGATGAATCAATGGATGTGAGCGGGATAGAACAGCTGTCTATCTGCATTGGCTACATTAACCATGTTAATGGAGCCGAAATATGTGAGGAGTTCTTGGGTTTCTGTCCTCTTGCCAAACAAGATGCTGCTTCAATTACAGAAGCAATTCTCTCTCAGTTGGAGAAGTGGGGTCTCGAGATTGACTATCTCAGAGGACAGGGTTATGATGGCGCCAGCGCAATGAGTGGGCATGTGAGTGGAGTACAGCAACGCATGAAAGAGCTTCAACCCCGGGCCCTTTTCACACATTGTCGAAGCCATGCACTCAATCTTGTGGTAGTCCATGGATGTTCTGACAACCCCCTTGTTAGAAACACCATGGCTACCATTGAGAATATAGCAGTGTTTTTCTCAGCATCTGCTGTCAGAAAACACATGTTACAAGAAGAACCAACAGGAAGCATGGAAACACACGCAAGTGTCAAAAGGAAAACAGGAGGTATACCACTCATGTCGGACACACGCTGGGGCTCCAGAGGGAAGACGGTGGGTGCTTTCCTGGATCACTTCAAATCAGCCCACTCTGCACTCACAGATTTGGAATCAAGAACATCATCAAACGCAAACAAGGCTAACAACCTACGACACAGTATGGAGTCCTTTGACACAATTGTCACGGCTGTCACAACTCACAAAATTCTAGGCTACATCCAGCCGTTGACTAAAGGGTTACAGTTACCTAATATTGACCTTATAACCGCATACACAGAGGCCAGAGAGGTGGCTCAGGTAATTTCTACTCTAAGGAATGAGGAAGGATTCTGTGATATTTATGCACAGTCAATAGAACTGGCCAGCACCATAGATGTGGTTCCATCAAAAAAGCGAGTTACCAATAGGCAGCAAAACAGAGCGAACACACCCTCACAGTCAATCGAAGAACACTACAGACTCAATCTGTTCTATCCTTTTATTGACCATGTGACAAGCCAACTGAACACCAGGTTTGTGGAAAACTCTGAGCCAGCCATGCTTGCTACATACCTGATTCCTTCAGCTTTGTCCAGACTCACAAAAGACAAGCAAGAAATGATGGTGTCATGGTACAGAGAAGACCTACCTCAGCCAGACTCCATTGACCAGGAGATTCACAGATGGAAGGTAAAGAACCAACCTCCAACACTCCTGGTATTGACGGCAAAAGACACATTGAATATTATAAATGTTCAATACTACCCCAACATCCACTGTATCCTCTCCATCTACCTCACACTTCCAGTGACCACCTGTTCATGTGAGAGGTCATTCTCTGCCTTGAGGCGGCTGAAGACCTGGCTGCGATCCAGCATTGGTAATGACAGGCTATCAGGACTTGCAATGATGCATGTGCATAGGAACAGAGCACTGGATCCTGAAAAAGTCCTCAAACGCTGGGATGCCTCTGGACACAGGCGTATAGTTTTGGCATTTGATAGAAAATGAGATGACATGATAATGGTTAAAAATGTGGCACTTCAAGAAGACTTAATTAAACCCAAAACATTGTCCTCTCTTCAAATGATGCCACTGCCCTCACCATGAGAAAATGAACGCGCAAAACACAAAAACATAAAATATTGATGTAAATAGTTTCTTAAATAATTTTGTTTACTTGAACAATTGAATTAAACATTGGAAAATGAATGTTGACAATGTTTTGTGATCATTTTAGCCTCTTCTGCATGTCCAGATCATTAATAGTAACAATCAACTGATTCTTATGCATTACACTTTCAAAAATAATTTATATTGCAGCCCACTGACTTGGTTTGAAATCAATATATTATCCAATTTTGGACCCCCCACAGGACTTAAAAAGCACCTAACTAGATCATGAAAATCCCAAAAATCTCGGGGGAATAACCCCCCCGAACACCCCCAGAAGGTTTGGACCTCGGTATTTAGGAAATCCTGGATACGGGTGTGGCCATGACATGGTATATCGTTCAGCCCTAGCTTCTAACCAGGGGTGCAAAAAGCAGTAAAGTGAAGAGTAATGTACACAATCTACAGAATAAAATATAGAATGAATTGAATGATGAATAAACAGTGAGGAGGGGTATGAATCATGGTATGAATACACTAGATAATACACAGCAGCCTATGAGCAGTATGAACAGTGTGTATGAATATGCTAAGATATATAAAGTATGAAAACGGTAAGCAGTGCAAGTATAAAATATATTGTAGTGCCGAGAGATAGGGAGTCGGAGGCGGTGCAATGAAGGTGCAAAAGGGTACTTTATTTAAGAGCTGTTGTCCGGTTGCAGTCCGGGAAGAAGAGAGTGAAGAGAGGAGGGCACACAACATAGAAAACACATAACATGTCCGTGTGGGAACAATACCCCCAACTGTAGTTCCATGTATGAATTATGTACCCAGTGTATAAATAGGTGGTCACCACAATATAGATATTAATTTCATGATAAACATTGTGGAACAATGATGAAAAATGTGAATGGAAGTGGCGACGTAAAACTGACACAAAACAACAACAAACTTTTGCCGAGCCAATTGGAGAGTTTCATCAGCAGCACGGGGTAAAAACCACCAATGAGTGCTCAGCTCGAGATACCAGCGAGTCGTTTCCCATCAAGCATTTAGCTTCCGCAGCCCGTGGAGAGAAACTGCGCCGCCTCGCCGCGCCTCGCCTCGCTCTCAAGTCTGCGGGCATCTTTGTCCCGCGAGATTTCAACGTCTCACGTAGGCGAGCCTCCAGAGCAAGTCGGACAAAATGACTAACCATCATGCAACGCACTAGCAAGACGTTGATCGCAATTGCGCAGGTCTGCGCAGGTCTCCCTTGTCTCAAACAAGCCTAATAACAAACACAAAACAAAGGGGAGAAGAAGGAGGGAGAACTGCAAATCCTCACACTTTACTTACTAATTTACTCACGGTAAAAAAATGCACTACCTATTCCATTGGCATGAAGGTGGAATCTACACTGCACAAACATATAAATGCAACACTTTTGTTTTTGCTCCTATTTTTCATGAGATGAACTCAAAGATCTAAAACATTTTCTATATACACAAAATAACCATTTCTCTCAAATATTGTTCACAAATCTGAACAAATCTGTGATAGTGAGCACTTCTCCTTTGCCGAGATAATCCATCCCTCCTCACAGGTGTGGCATATCAAGATGCTGATTAGACAGCATGATTATTGCACAGGTGTGCCTTAGGCTGGCCACAATAAAAGGCCACTCTGAAACGTGCAGAGTGGATGGGCCCAGGCCCACCCACAGGCTGCTCCAGAGCCACTATTTCAAGCATGCTACGTCATCGAGTGCGGCCGAAGGACTGTTCCAATGTCCAGTATACTTGGAATTCTACCGAGCCTGGCATACTTCGTAGCGAGAAATGTTGAGGCTGCATATGTGTAGACTCCGCGGTCTTAAATCCCCACAATGCTTTGCGCACGGACCAATTTCCCCAAATCTGTGGCAGAAAATGTAAGGCGGGGCCTCTCATATGACGCACACTTGCTCGCCTGTTCCACTCTTCGTTTTCCGAATACCAGGAAGTATTCTTGCCTCGCTTCTGAAGCAAATGACTCGGAAGACATGTGCTACCAAGCAAGTGTACTCGACATTGAGAAACACCCACTGTCTGTGACCAATTCATGTTATGTCCCTGGTCTAGAGGAACCTAGACATACCATGAAATGCACACTCGATACTCAGTCAGTGACATCGAAAATCTAATGTTTTAATTTCATCCGATGTGAGATAAATGGCATCATAATAAACAAAAACTTCTGAACAAAAAGAACCCTAAACTAACCTAACCAAATCCAAACAAAAGACAAGCTTCTTAGCTATCACCTACCATCAAAACATGAGAAAGCGGGGACCCATATTAAAATAAAATGGGCTTTTCACTCCTACTACAGCTGGCTTCTTTTAGCTCAACAATTCAAAAATGTTCACAGATTACTTATTACAGTAATTTCCTTAAATCTAATTTAAACTAATGGTGCCAAATAGGCCTTTACCAAAACGTCCTCCCATCATTTCAGCGCATTTGTTTACATTGAATCCCATGGCAGTGAAAAGGCGAGTAAAGCGGGGGAATGTATTCCAGAGACCATTGATACCTATACATTGATACCTATACATTTACAAACCTATAACAGACTACAGAGCAACATTTTTACAGATAAAACTAACAATAAAATATGATAAAGATAGGTAATGACAATCATAATAATGATCTCTCAAACACTTGAAATATTGTAGAATTATTTATTTATTTTGATTAAATGTGGTCAGTTTAAACTACTTAGTGATAGTTAATACAATTCAAAGGAGGTATTACATGCAGAAAGTCTGACACAAACTTGACAAGTCACTCTTCAACAAAGCAACACTGGAACACATTTCTAGAATATGAAGACATTTTTGAATATAAAGAAAAATCATTAAAAGTTAAGAGATAATCAATCCAGAGAATATGCTGATCAAATTTGCTTGGAACTTGGGCTATGTTGTGATTTTTAAAAGGGTATTTGCAATTTGCAATGGTATTTTTTCAAAAAGATATAATTATATTCTGTCGACTTACTGGCATAAAGCAAACAGGCTCATAAAGGATCCCTCTGTATCTCGATTATTAAAGAGGCCCAATACGTTTTTATTCTGATTTAAAACTTAAAAAACACTTAACTTGAATATGCTATATAAATCACATGCATACAAATATAACAGGTAGTAGCTTCTTTCCAGTATATACTTAAAAACTGAATATTAATGTATTCCCTTTCTCTCCGCTAATATTAAGCAAAATGTAGCAGACAGCTAAGGGTCTCACATTATGATCATTATAAAGCCACACTATTTTCCATCAGCGCTGGATCCATGTATGTGTATGGGATATCCAGACCAATGTTTCTGTCTATGATGTCTGCACTTAACACTTCAAGCTCTTCTTGAAAATCCTTTATCAGCTGACAGGGAATCTCCTCACTGAAATGCTCCTCTGGGAACTGGCCGAGAGGGACCTGATGAGATCAATGATACATTCAAAAATAAAAGTTCAAAAGTATTTCAAAACAGATAATTGACAATATAGTGTGCAGTTGTTGTAATCACAAGTTTTTTCAGGGCTCAAAGAGGGTATTCAGAAAACCAAACAGATCATGAATTTTAGCCATGCCTCATACCCCTCTATTCCAGCCCTGTTACAAAAGTGCTGATTCTGGGTCTGTAGCTTCAAATGTAACCCGCTCCTTTGGAGCGTGGCCAGCAGTGAGCTGTGTGAAGAAAAGAGTGTCTACTCAGCAGAAACTCAGCTCAATGCTGCCGTGATTAAACGCCATTTAATGTTCCAAACCACATCAAGGATTATTTCTGAAACAGTATGGAGCTCAAATGCTTTTTCTCTTGCGGGTTTACCACAAGGTGAGTACCTTTTACATCCGGCTTCTTCACACATATTCTCTCCAGTACAGCGTTAGCTCTGAGTGTTAGCGATGCTTGCTAATGTAAACACTGACCATATTACTTCCAAAACACGTCGCTCATTGTTTCTGATACAGCAACATTTCTAATAGGGGACGATAGGGCCTTGGGCGGAACGTTGCCAGAAGTTCAATGTAAAGCCGGCCCACATTTTACTAATGTCGTCATGACCGAACCAAATCTGGATCAGCTCCGTTGTACCCCCGTTTTTAGAGATGTGGGTAAGGAGGAAAAGAGAGAGGGTTGTATTTTCGGACACTTCATGAGTCTCCTTACAAACAGGGGACACATTTGTTTATAAAAGTAATCAAAAAGTTCATTTTGCATAATAGGTGACCTTTAATGATGTTTTTATTATGTGTGTACTTGAATTTGAGTAACAACTTTTTTATTGAAATATTGGGTACTTACAAAGTCAAACGGAGGCTTGCTGAGTAGCCACAAGGCGGCCATTCCCTGAGCTGATGTACCGATGTCAGGCAGTGTGTTCAGCATCGTGGCCTCGCTTGTTGTCCCCTTTGTGGTTGGTGGGGCAAGTTGCAGGGAGAAGGGACTGTTGGGCATCCAGCCACCATAGTCAAACTGTGATGAAATGAATAATTGATTAATACTTTTTGAAGCCAGGCCATGTCATTATTTTGATAACAGTCCACTACTTTGACACACTAATGTTCAACAATTGAATGTATTGTCATAAATGTGGATACAAACAGAGAGATGAATGGACCCAAGATGATTCATACTAATGACATTGGAGATCATCTGACTTTTTCTTAAACACCACCATAAGGTTTAACGTTCTTAGTTTCAAGAGAAATACCTCAATAACTTTCTGCTACATTGCCAATACATTTTTCTTTAGACATTCAAGTTGAGCTCAGGATAAACAGTGATGAATGTGGTAGCGCAAACATCAGATTATCGTTTTTATTTCTCCAGTAGTTTAGTTTCAGGCTATATAACTGAAAAACTAAGCACTTCCTAAACCTCAGCTATACTTTGCAATAAACCAAAGTGTTCATGTTTTTATGTGATAAACACAAATTGTGATGTGTGTAAATATCATCCTTGTCTCAACCACACCAAGGTGGCGATTTTTTGGCATGCTAGCGATTTCTACAATAGCAACTTTAAATGAACATCCAAAGTATTAAAAGATCTCACCTGGCCATCGTTCACAGCTGAGTGCTGTGCTGAGCAAGTGAAGACCACCATCGTGACAAACTTCACCAACTCAGTCACAGAGCTTAAGCACTGTGGAATTCCTGAAAATTAAAGGCAATAGGCGTTACTGAAAGAAGTCAAAATGGGTACATGTTACTTTCCTAAATAATGGAAATGTATCCCTATTGAATGTTTCTGTAAAACCTACCTGTGATTTCTTGGGAAAGGAATCCATGTTCCAAAATGTCAGAAAACCACTTCTGTAGTTCTAAGTCGTGCTGGACCTGCTCATCACTCTTGTAGTAGAAGCTGAGCACTCCCTCCACAAACCTGTAATACAGAATCTTAAGTTTTTATAAACTACAACACTTATCTTAATAATGGTTACACCACTTTACAATGCAACCCTTTCTGAGGCATTTAGTTATTGCTCTTTCTACAAGTTTACATCAATACTTTGAAATCATTCTGGTTCATATCACAAAGCAAATGAAAAGGGCAAAACAGTTTCATCCCGGAGATGCTCCCTTCTGTGGAAACATAGGAAATAAGCATGAAATAAATTGACACATAAGAGAGAATATGCAATAAACTTTGTTAACAAGAGGTTTGGGGGTTTGTTGAGGTTTGATTATTGTTTTGCTTATTCAAATGTAAACAATTGTTTCTGCTAACTTTTTGAGTTATTTTCAATGTGTGAAAGAAGCTTGTTTATTGTGCTTATTGCCACATAGATCTTCCAAACATTATTTGGTAAACATTTGCCTAAACTTGGCTCAGTAACTTGTGTGTTTTCTTTAATATGTAAAACTCATCTCTGCTTGTTCACGTGGGAACTGGAATGACTTGCTGGCATTAGTTACTTGTGACAGGGGAATTAATTAAACTAAACCAGGAACCTCACATTCTATCTAGATGTAGATTTATGTTTTTCTCAAAAAATGTTGTTGCTCATCTAAAGTACAATCACTTGGCAAAACATTTTAAAAATAGTTAGATTGTTAAACAAATTACACTGTTTTGTATTATCACATTGCCAGTGCCAGAGGTACCTCTGAATGATATCCCAAAGCTTGAGTCCGTCATCCATGTAGTAGTAGTTTGGCACATCCTCCATCCCACGCTCAGCAATGTCGTCCGGCATGCAGAGAGACTTGTAGGTGATTGAGGACATGGATCTCTGCAGGATTGTGAACAGAGCCTCACCGCCAGAAGCGGCATACTATAGAGAACAGTCAAATATGTGATGAATAAAGTTAGAGGCAAACACTATACATGACATGAAAACAGAGTAGGTAATGGTTTTCTGATCATATTGGTCCTTTCGTACCTTGTTAAAAAATCCACTTTCAGATATTAGAAGATTTCGAGCCATTAAGTTGATCTGCAGAGTGTAGCGAGTGTGAGGTACGAGGAGCTGAGGTAAAGAGGGAACTCTGTAAGCAACATTATTTCATTCAAACCATGTGAGCCATGTTGATTACACTGTACATGTATCAGTGTTAAACAAAACTGGAAGAAGATACAAAAATCAGCAGATTAAAAAAGTGTATATATATATTAGTGCTGTCAAAATTATCGCGTTCACGGCGGTAATTAATTTTTTGAATTAATTGCGTTAAAATATTTAACGCATTTAACGCGTGCAGAATTGCCCGCCCCATACGTGCCACCAGTGGCAGCGCCAGGGTATGAATGGGGTAGGCTACACCCATACCAAGAAATGGCTTAGCCCCACCATGAAAAATGATGTTAAAGTAAGCAAAATAAAGTCTGCCAACTCGCGCGGAGTAAATTGCACAGACAGCAGTTAGTAAGATTGATTTCAGTAGCCACAGTTTTGAAAACTTTTGTCACGTAGTGATCGTCTTCTCAATAGAACATCTTTGATAACGGCGTGGTGTTGTTGCAGGAAGTCCCGACGGAGAATAATTTTGCTGTAGTACAGGGGTGCACATAACTGGTACGCAGGTTATGTGCGTAATCTGAAATGCGTACCGTCACTTGTGTCACAAAGCGCATTTGCGTACCGACGTACTTGTGAAGCTTTTCCAGAAGGTGGTTAGATCACCGGACGACATAGTCGGTCTCCGTGTGCACAGACAGGCTGATGTTAACGTCGGTCTGTACAACGGAATTGTGCCAAAACTACGCCAACCGGCTGCGGAGGGAGACTCCCCCCCCTTCACTGGAGAACTGCGCTAAAACAGCTGATCACAACGTTCACACTCTGTGGTCACGAAGTACTCCACTAGCCGCCGCCGCCCCCCCCCTCTGTCGACTTTCCTGAAGTACTCCCCCGTTGATAGAAATCAACACGTAATGAATTAAGACCCCACGGTTTGATGATTGATAGGTGTGTGGGTTGTCTTTCATTTTGACATGCAGAACAATGTTATAATAAACATAGATACTGTATGTTAAATGGATATATCCGCCTTCTTTCATTTATCTTTCCATTCCCACAACAATATACATAAATAAATGGCATATTTTGGACATAGTTCGAATGGTGATTAATCATGATTAATTAATTTTTAAGCTGTGATTAATCTGATTAAAAATGTGAATCGTTTGACAGCCCTAATATATATATATGTATTTTTTTTAAAAACTAAAGTAATTTCAGTATTCTCACTTACCTTGTAGAGTGGATGCACCATGGGCACGTTGAGCAGCAGTGACACAGCATAAACCTCAGCCAGCAGATGAGTGCGCAGCAGGTGAACATTTAGTTGATGCTCGCTGGAATCTGCACTTCTCACAAACATCTTGGCCATCAGCCAGTCGTACTCAGAGTCAGTAGGAAGGAAGATGGGGTTGTCCTCTGCTGGAGTCTGCTTCAGCTGTACGGGGAGAAATAGGGATGAAGTTCTTTCAATCGATTTGATCCAGTGACAGTTTTGGTCAATAATGCTTAACAATTTGCTTATTTACCATAGGTTTTATACACACAGTCAACTTCAGAACAGTGGCCGTACTTTCTTCAGCCTTACACCAATAGTTGAATGTGTAATTTATCATGTTTTCGACAAAGAAAATTGGAAGCAGGCAACAAATTATTGCAAAAAAGTCCTTTAAGATAGTTTTTTCTGTGATTTACAACTTTCCTCTATGTTTGCACACAGCGGTGTAATTTTACTTAAATGTCACCTATTATGCTATATTTGAACAATATATATTATATGGCAATATCTATACAAAACATGTATATGAAGTTTTTTGCTCAAAATACCAAACAGATCATCCATTGTAGCCATTTCTCATACCCCTCTATTTCAGCCATGTTACATAATTGATGATTCTGTGTCCAGCCCTTTAAATGTAAACAAGCTGCTGCTGGCCACGCCCCTTTGGAGCTGCTGGCCACACCCCTTTGGTGCTGTTGTCACGCCCCTTTGGAGCGTCCGTCCGCATGCAAGCAGTGAGCTCTGTGAAGAGAAGTCCGTCTACCAGCAGAAACTCAGCTAAACGCTGCCGTGATTAAACGTCACGTTCCAAATCAAGCAATATTTCTGAAACACTATGGAGCTGAAACACTCTCTCTTAAGGCCCTGACACACCAAACTGACCGTCTTCTGCGTCTTGGCCAAAAAGTCGCACTGGAACACACCGCAAAGACTTCAGCCGACGGCCAAGTAGCACGTACGAACTGCGCATGCGTGAGTGGCAATAACTCTCCTTACCAGCAGGCGGCGGTAGTGTGTATTCGTCATACAAAAGAGGCAACAACCTGAAGACAGACTGCGTGATAACCGAGAGAAGAAGAACAGACTGCGTGATATATACAAACAACAAATAGCGTGTGCGTTCCAGTTTCACTCTCGTCTCACACTCTTAATCATTTGTTTGCGTACCTCACTTCCGTTTCTCTTCTCATGCACTGATTCGCTAAGCTGAACAGCTAATCAGAGTGATTTATTTTGCAGACAGCCTCCGCTCCCGATTGAACATGTTGAATCGGGAGCGGAGGCTGTCGGCACAGCCGAAAAGACACGACGGTGTGGGACACACCAATCTGAGTAGCGCAACAGGACACACATCGACGGCCAGACATCTATCGATGGCCGTAATCGGCTTGGTGTGTCAGGGCCTTTAGGTTTACCACAAGGACAGTCCCTTTTATATCCGGCTTATTTAAACTTACTCTCTCCAGTACAGCGTTAGCTCTGAGTGTTAGCGATGTTTGCTAACGTAATGAAAGACCATATTACTTCCAAAACACAATGCACAATGTGTTTTGGAAGTAAGGTCCTGGCTAGCATTCTTTCTTTTTATTTATGCGTATTTTACTAATCACTCTCCTATTAAACTGTACTTTTAGTTTTTTACTGTCCTATAGTAGCTACACATTGGAATGATTTCTTACCTTATTTTGTACAATTATTTGAAATATATAAATGTGTGCCTTGAAAATATTTGTTTACATAGATGACTAAACCCTTTGAGACCCACTGAGATAACTTAGACTAAAGTTAACTATCTGAACAATCCTTTACCTCACTGAGCTACAAGGTGACACATATTTATGTATAAAAGACATAAAAAGTGCATTTTGCCTCATAGGTGACCGTTAAGCTATATAGCTTACTTCTCTGTACATATGACATCTATTGCATTGAATGTTAGTCCGTCCTTACATCTTAGATGTTAGCTTTATTTGAGCGTGTATCTTACCTGAATAGCAATCGGCATCAGCTTATCAGGTGTTTTCTGGAGCAGGACAAGGGGAGCCATCAGGTACTGCTGCTTCCCATGGACAATGTTTGCTTTCAGTCCATCAAAACGTTTGTAGTCTAACAGGAATATGTTGCCATTCTGTTTTGAGTGAAGATGAGATGTATGTACAGAGTGAAGAACTTCCAACACTACCAAATTTAAAACAAACATGGCTCTAAACTCAATTATGGTCAAAAGAATCACCTTCATTTCATCTGCCAAACTACTCTGACCATCAGGGAAGAGCATCTCATCAGTGACAGGAAAGTTTTCGGGCAGAGCTGTACAACGTCGGATCAAAATGGGGTTGATACCATTTAGGTACTGGTAGCCAAAAAAGGCATCCTCCTTCCAATGTTCCTCTACATATTCTGAAAAAAACAAATACATTTGAAGTTGATTGTTTTTCAGACTTTGGGCTAGAAACTGGGATATTGCGTGTTCAACTGTATATAAAGTTAGGGTTAGGGTTAAACAACAATTAAACATTTTGTGTTGTTTTAAAGTGAGTTATCAGTCTTACTGGTATGTATTTAAATACTGAATAAATAGTTTTCTTATAAGTAAAGATAAAACTCGTTTTTTTAGATTTAGTATTCAGTAGAATCGTATTATATATATATATATATATATATATAAAGGTATATCATTGTACTTGATATCTTAGTGTCCTTGTTGCTGAACACACGATTGACATCATTAATATCAGTCCAGTTGTCCTTGGAGTCAGCGATTCCCTTTAATTTCAACTCAGTCAGCCTAGAAAAAAAGCAACAAGTGACTTTATTATAATGCCCTAAAATGATTTGAGGCAAGTACATATTTTGTAGATTGTTGGATAACAGGACTTGAAGAACTCACGCAGCTTTTCCTGTGAAATCAAACAGTTTGGTCTTGGTGCAGGAGAAGCGGACCTCAGAAGGCAGAGAATCAACATCTTTTGCCTTCATGATGCTGGGTATTCCCTCTTTATACACATCCCAGCTGGGAGTAATAGAGAAGAGAGGTGAGGAGATGAGGACATTCTAGATACTAGTGTATCAGTTTTAGCTTGGAGTATGCAAACACATGACAAGTATTCAATATAGCAACATATTTAGGTCTACTGTATTACATTGTATAAAGCTTGGCAAGTGTCATATATTTGTAATATGTTTGGATGGATTTCAGTTTCGGGATGCATGAAGTTAAAATGTGCATAAGCTCAGAGCGCTCACCAATAGTCTTTCTCTCGCTGATTCAGCTCCTGCTCCCGACTGTCCCTGCCAATAGGAGTGCTGTCGTCAAAGGCTCTCAGAGCTTAAAGAAAGACAGGTTTAAAAAAAGTGATATTCACAGTTGGCATGGATTTACCCTGACTTCCTTATACAGTAGTCCAGCTTGCAGAACTTGTATTCTGTGGTCTGACATTTTTTTACAGGATGTCAGAAAAGCTAATTTCCAAATACCTGTTCCTTCTCTGAAGCTTTGCTCAACGCTGTCTGTGATCCAGCGGTAGATGGGAAAGTTGTACGTTTTGCCATCAGGAGATTCCACTTCAACCTTGGCAGGGAACCAATCGACTTCAGCGAACACTATGGGTTTCTTTTTGACGAGCTTTATCTGAATCAGCTTTCCAATAGAGACAGGCCAGGCCACCTGTAGAGAAGACAGACATTATTTGAAAGCAATTATACATTACATAATTTACATTACATTTAGGTAAATTACTATTCAATCTATTAATTTAATCTCTGAGTTACAATAGTTGTATTCAATCATGTGGTTACAAACACAAAATTGCAAGAGTCAAGCAATAAGTTAACCTAATCAAAGTACAAGATAATAATGTTTTGTGCTAGCTAAGTTCACTCAAGCTTAACCTACTGTAATTGTTATGTTATATCCCTATATCATTTAAAAAGTTGAGTAAGAGTGTTATATTTTTAGAGAGATATTTCTGACTTACTTGTGTACTGGTGAAAGAAATTGGCGCGTTGAGTTTATTGGGTTCACTTTCCCCATCTATGCCCACCAGCTTAATGAAGACGTCATTTGTAGTTACGGCATTGATAGGTGAACCATTGAATACAGTCACTTTATAATTCACCATTTTCCCTCTGGAAAAGAAGAAGAATCCTGTTGATGAGAGAATTATAATAATCATTCCCAGCAATGGTTGCGTTATCTATAAAAAGATTAACCTGAGTTATTTTGTTATCAGAAGGAGAAAGGCAGTGGCACATTTTATTAAAACAACAAATATGAAATGTGTGTCTTACATTACAGAAGCATTGTTCTTACCTGTTCTTGAGACCTGAGTTCCTTTGACGAACTGACCGTTGGATTTTTTCACCACTGTTCCTCCTCTTTTAATACATCCACATATGTGGGTGTGTCCATTAAGTTACATAATAAAACATTATTTCTCATGACTGGTTCACCCACATAACCAGCTTCTCCAGAATTAAAGAGCATTAGGTCAACTACACATACTAGAAATGAACAAATAAATAATTAGTTTTTCCATATTTATATGATAGTTTTATTACAAACAAATGTAATATTAAAGTAGCACATTTGTACAGAAAACTCAATGGCAGCGAAAAAGGTACCAATTACAAGATTGTATTGTTTCCAACAGAAACAGAATGCATTAGATACACGTATAAAATATGTGGTGGTTGTAACAGTTTTTGTTGACATTTTCAAAAATGTATTTAAATGATTATATCCATACTGTATTACTGAGGTTATAGTTAAGGGTGGTGTTTTAAAGTGCACCTATCATGCTATTTGTAGGCATATATTATGGGTCTCAGATATATAAAAATATTAGCGCGTTAATAACGCGTTAACGCCACTAATTATTTTAACGTTCGATTAACGCATGTGTATTTGTTCTCGGCCCGCCCCGTAGTTTCAGAGCCCAAAGGCTTTGATTGATTGATTGATTGATTGAAAAGTTTATTAACAGCTTGTATATTGGGTACAGTACAGTACAGCTCAAAACATACAATTGTTAAGGGGATGCAGACCAGAGAAAGACTTTCGTCTTGTTTACATCAGGGTCCCCCATTTCCAATTCATCATGTCATTTAAGACATATAAGACATATTTGACATACAGATGGCTTATTTACAATTTACATACAGGTGGGTTTTTTTTACATACAGATTGCTTGTTTACAATTTTCATTTTAGATTTCGTTCTAATACATCCTAACCGGACATTTAAGACATACCAGGTCTACAGATATACAGTTAGTAACAGAGTCTAAAATGCGAGTATATACATAGATGGGGGGGGGGGGAAGCTGTCCATTGAACGACAGGTTGAGATTTGTACCATTACCGGGGCCAGTTTTGCAATGCTTTCCCCCGAAGGTGCTCTTTAAGAGAGGTTTTGAAGGTAAGTATAGTTTTACTTTCCTTTACAGTTGTGGGAAGAGCGTTCCACCTTGATGTGGCATAATTGCGAAATGTGTATTCCCCCTTTTTTGTGCCAAATCTGGGTTTCACATGATTTGTGGAGCTCCCTCTGGTGTTATGATCATGGTATTCCTTGACCTTTGGGAAGAATTTTGACATGTACATGGGTACCATAGAGGTGTAGTGGATCTTGTAGACCAGGCCCATTGCAAGTAGCTGTACTCTGTCGTCTACTCTAAGCCATCCTAGGTTGTCAAAGTGGGCAGAGGTGAGGTGGGTTCTAGATGAAAGGTCAAGCAGTAGTCTGACCAGTTTATTTTGCGATGTTTGAAGTTGTATTTTTAGCGCCTTGGAGGTGCTATGGTACCATGATGTGCAAGCATAGTCATAGTACCCTTGAATGAGTGCTCCTGCCAGAGTTTTCAGGGTGTTTTTGTTTACCAGAGAGGAGATCCGGTATAGGAATCTAGTTCTTTAATTGACTTTTTTTATTACATTGGATGCCATTTTGTCACAGGAGAGGTTTGCCTCTAATAGATCCTAGGTATGTAATTTCCTTCTTACAGTACTTGTGACAATAATGTCGCCCACTGCAACTGAGAAGTCGTCAGATTTGCTGAGATTATGTTTCGAACCGAAGAGAATGGACTCTGTTTTACCCAGGTGTAATGATAATTTATTATCGGCGAGCCAGGTGCAGATTCTGCCGAGCTCGGAGCTGAGGGTTTTTTCAACCTGCAACCTGTTCCTGTCAGAGACCAGCAGGGCTGAGTCGTCCGCGAACAGGAACAAGTTGCAGTCACATGCTGATGACATGTCATTTACATAAATTAGGAACAGTAATGGACCTAATATGCTTCCTTGTGGAACACCACAGCTCACTGGGAGGGGGGGGGGACAGAGTACCGTTTACCTCCACCATCTGTTCTCTCCCCTCCAGGTAGGATTGCATCCAGCTCACCGATAGTTTATCAAAACCAATTGCTTTTAGCTGCTTTTAGCTTGTCAATCAGAATGGGGTGATTGACAGTGTCGAAAGCCTTTTGTAGGTCCAGCATCACCATGCCGCCGTACTTGCCCTCGTCCACCTCTTGTTTGATGTGGTCGCTCAAATAAAGAAGGCATGTGTCAGTGGAGTGGGATATTCTAAAGCCAGATTGAAATTCATAGATTAGTTTCTTTTCCGCTAGGTACTTTTCGACCTGTTCATATACTATTTTTTCCATGACTTTCGAGATGGAGGTAAGTATAGAAACAGGGCGGTAGTTGCCTGGGTCCAATTTGCTGCCCTTTTTGTGCAGGGGGGTTACTCTTGCAATTTTGAAGTCTTTGGGTACTTTTCCCTGTTTTATGGAGATGGCGGTTGCTGTGTCTCTGAGGAATTTGGAGGGGATATTGTCGTGGCCAGTGGCCTTGTTAGGTTGGAGGGCGCTCAGTTTAATGAGTACCTCTGCTGTTGTTACCCTTGCTAGACTGAAATCATCTTTGCGTACCCCTAGGTTTTTGTAGTAGGTCATGATGTGATCTACTCCAAAAAGCCCTGAGTGGGAGGGTAATTTATTTACAAGAGTTGTGGCTATGTTTGTGAAAAAAATGTTCAAGTACTTGGCCACATCCAGTTTGTCTGTGATGAGCCTGTTATCTGTCTTTATGTTTAAGTTAGAAAATCTCGTTTTGAGTTTTTTACTGCAGCCAAGCTGGTTATTGAGTAATTTCCAAAGTTCACAGGGTTTATTTTTGTTTTCCTCAGTTTTGACATTGATGAAATTCTTTTTGGCAGTTTTGATCATGGAGCTTACGTCATTTCTTAGTCTGTTTCTTTCAATTTTGAGTTCAGTCACGTGGGCCTGGAGTTCACTGCTCGTGCTTTTGGAAAGCATTGACTGACTTTTATGAAACTCAGAGCATTTTTTGTCTCTGGTTTTCATGGCGGTCAGTATGCCGGAGTGCATCCATGGCTCAGCGCGATTTTTTACCCTGGTTGTTCTTAGGGGGGCCAAATCATTGAGTATTGCAGAGAATTTGTTTTTGAAACCAAGCCATGTTTCTTCAACTTGTGTACCACTGAGCTCATCTGACCAGTCCAGGCTCTCCAGTTCTAGGTTAAAGGCCTCGCTAGAGTAGTTTTTGAGGTCTCTAGATATGACTGTTTTGTGACAGCCGGCCCTTTGTTTTATCTTTTTGCGGGTACAGAATATCATATAATGATCACTTAACCCGCATGCTATAACCCCTTTACTGGAGATCCTGGACTTGTCAGAGGTCAGAATGAGATCAATGGTAGTTTGTGTTGTTTCACATACCCGGGTGGGTTGGGTGATTAGCTGGCTGAAGCCGTGCAGAGGGGTGGTTGGGGTGGTGGTGGTGGGGGGAGGGAGGCTCCGTTGTAGCTTTAGCCGTTGATATGCTAGCAGGGTGGCTAACAACATGGCGGATATTTGTTCCCTCGGATCTCGGTTCTCTTCCTCTCGTCACTGCCTCATGCGTGTCTGTCTGCCGAGGCGTCCCCGGGGGAATCTCGAAGTCTCCGTTTATTCCTTGGTCTCCGCTGTCTCCACGGTCTCTGTTGTCGTCGCGTAGTTGTTGTTGCAGCGGAAGAGATGCTAGTTCTGATGCTAATTGAGATGCTAGCTGCTCGAGCCTGCAGGACTGGCTTCTTGTCTGCACCGGGCCCGGATTCAGATGGATGTCTCCCGCTAACAATAAGACCAAGACGATCATACTTCTTCGGTCTAGTTTGCCTGACGGGGGTAAGTACTTTCGCGTCGGGTTTGCAGTTAATAATGCATGAATGCTCGCACTTCCAAAAGCGAGGTGTTTCCTTTCCCAGCCGTTGAGAAGAAGCTTGACGTTGTTGTTGTTGCTGTTAGTTGGATGGTGGGAGATTCTAGCGAGAGATATGGATACAAAAAAGGTGTTTTAAACAGCAAGCACACAGCTGATGCTAACAGCCCCGCTCCTGCCGCTCGCTTGCGGCAGACCATGCTTGAAAGTTTGCCGGGGAGACGCCTGGACAACAACAGCGATAGCTAAATGGGTGGCTACAGCTTAACATTGTGGAGGACGAGGGGCTGCGTTAGATAATTCGGATCACATCCAACGTTTCGACTGCACATCACAGTGCATTATTTTGACCCACAGTGGGAACTTCAGCCTCATGCTTTGACTGAAGATGAAGACAGAGGAGCAGCATTTCGCCGACAACTGTAAACAGGCTTGTCTGTTTGAACAACTGGCTCAGTGCAAAGAAGTAGACAGGGTTGGGAGAGAGTGAAGAGAGAGAGAGGTTCCAGGTTGTGTTGAAAATATTCAGGAGAATATTTGTCATTGTTCCAATGATAATAAACAAACATTTGCATAAAGCATATTTGTCCATTCATATGTTGATAAGAGTATTAACAACTTGAAAAATATTCCTCTAAGCTACATTTAGAACAGATACAAAATGTGCGATTAATTGCGATTAACTATGGACATCATGCGATTAATCACGATTAAATATTTGAATCGACTGACAGCCCTAAAAAATTTATAAAAACATGTCTATGATGTGTTTTGCTCAAAATACAAACAGATCATGTATTTTAGACATCCCAGTCATATCCCTCTATTCCAGCCCGGTTAGAGTAAAGCGGATTTTGGGTCCTTAGCTTGAAAAAAAAGAAAAAAGAAGGCGGAGTTAATTCCTGATAAAAATTCTACCGGAGATAAAGTTAAATTGTGCTGTGATAAAACACCATCCTGTTCTAAACCACATCAAGGATTATTTCTGAAACAGTATGGAGCTCAAA
Organism: Gymnodraco acuticeps; assembly: GCF_902827175.1. Taxonomy (NCBI): domain Eukaryota; kingdom Metazoa; phylum Chordata; class Actinopteri; order Perciformes; family Bathydraconidae; genus Gymnodraco; species Gymnodraco acuticeps. Next base: position 1,126,923 of record NW_022990682.1, read on the forward strand.
TGCTATTTCTCTTGCGGGTTTATCAAGGTGAGTTCCTTTTTTTATTTCCTGCTATTTAAACACATGCTCTCTCCAGTAGAGGTTAGCTCTGAGTGTTAGTGAGGCTTGCTAATACCATATTACGTCCAAAACACGTCAGGCATTGTTTCTTATAGCAACTTTCTGTGGGTCCACCATCCGAAATTACGTCACATCGGCAGCAAATCTGTATCCTCTTGTTGTACCCGCATTTTTAAAAGATTATGGGTATGGAGGAAAAGAGAAAGGGTTTTATTTTCGGATGCTGCGTGAGTTCCCCGACGCACCGGGGGACACATATTTATGTATAAAAGACACATATTTATGTATAAAAGACATACAAAAGTGCATTTTGCATGATAGGTCCCCTTTAAGGTTAAATTGGGACATGGCCCTTGAGGGCTGAGCCCTGGCACATAGACCACTACATGCTGTTCATCAAACTTGCACATCTTCAACAAATGATATATTCAAAAAAACGTGTTCAAAATGTGTCCTCCGCCCTTAATTAAAGGAGGCTGCTGCAAATCAAATCAAGCGGTTTCTAAACTAACAGCCAGCTAGTGTTAGAGATGTGTTGACACTTTGAGCCAACGGCATGTCTTATTAACCCATTTTAGTTGGTTATCTTGAATTGTTTTAAGAAAAAAGTGATAGTATTGTATTTTTAAAAAGTCAGAATGTAGAATGTCAAAAAACTAAAAAAGTCTTACACTGTGCTATGTAAAATAATATATTGTAGTGCCGTGAAAAGAGAGTCGGAGGCGGTGTATTAAGAATGGAGTTCCAATCTTTATTATCCATTACTTTCAGAGAGGTTAACACATGCACTGCTCTGCCTGATGAGCTAGCAGGAATGGCAGCTAAAGCTACAGGTGTTCCCCACTAAAGGGTCCGTGTGGCAACACAATAAGCAAGGTGAATTATGTCCAATAACGTGTCACCACACAAGCCCCCCCAGAATTCACACATAAACAAAATCAGCATGGCGGGGAGGAACGACACGCCGACCCCCACGACTCCTGAGCACGGGAGTCGGAAAAGTGACTCCCGCCTGTGCGGCCCCCGGAAGGGGAGGGACCGGAACAACAGGTCTTAAATCCGTGACAGGGGACGAGGCCGGGGGGTGGCCCCGTCGCGGAGGTCGAGCCAGCACCACAGGCTGGTCCAAGTCCAGGTGAGCAGCCTTCACCCGGTCCACCGAGACGTGCTCGGCCTTGCCACCCAGGTCGACCACCAGGTGCTTGTCCCCGTGCTCCAAGACCCGGAAAGGCCCATCATAAGGGGGCTGCAGGGGGCCTCTGTGCGCATCGTGCCGGATGAACACGTGCTCCGCCGAGCGGAGCTCTGCGGGAACCTGGGACACCTGAGTACCGTGCTGAGTAGTAGGGATCGGAACAAAGGCCTCAGCGGCGTCACGCAGGAAAGCCCGCTGGGCCGACGCCGACCAGGGAGCCGATGCATTTGGGAGGAAATCCCCCGGAACTCTCAGCGGCTGACCGTAGACCATCTCCGCTGTAGAACACTGCAGATCTTCCTTAGGTGCGGTCCTCAGGCCCAGCATCACCCAGGGCAGCTTGTCGACCCAGTTACCGTCCGTAAGGCCGGCCTTGAGGGCCGCCTTCATGGAGCGATGAAAGCGCTCGCAGAGACCGTTAGCCTGAGGGTGGTAAGCGGTAGTCCTGTGCAGCTTAACCCCCAAACCGCCTGCCACAGCGTTCCAGAGCTCGGACGTGAACTGAGAGCCCCTGTCTGAGGAAATGTCTGACGGGGTGCCAAAACGACACACCCACGTTGCACTGAAGGCCCGGGCAACGTCTGCGGCTGATGTCGAAACGAGCGGAACCGCCTCCGGCCAACGGGTCGTCCTGTCCACCATGGTGAGGAGGTAGGAAAACCCCTGAGAGGAAGGCAACGGACCAACCAGGTCAATGTTGACGTGATCAAACCTCCTCTCAGGCACCAGGAAACGCTCCAACGGGGCCTTCGTGTGGCGGTGCACCTTAGCGCGTTGACAAGCCACGCACTCCCTGGCCCAAGTCCTCACGTCCCTTTTCAGTCCTTGCCAAACGAACTTCGCCGCTACCAAACGGACCGAAGGTTTAACGCCGGGGTGTGACAGGCCGTGCACAGCCTCGAACACAGGACGCCTCCAGCTGGCAGGGACGACAGGCCGCGCCAGGCCCGTAGAGACGTCACACAGGAGAAAGTCACCATCCCCAGAAACTCACGGAGCGACCGGGCTGTGAGCGGGCGAGGAAACGCCGCAACAGCCTCCACCTTCGCTGGCAGAGGTGTCGCACCGCCCTTGGTGACGCGGTGCCCCAGGAAATCGATGTCCGACACCCCGAACTGGCACTTTGCAGGATTGATGATTAATCCGTGTTCGTTGAGCCGTGTGAAAAGGGCTCGGAGGTGGGACAGGTGCTCCTGCACTGAAGCGCTGGCGACGAGTATGTCGTCGAGGTAAACAAACACAAACGGCAGGTCCCGCAGCACCGAATCCATCAGGCGCTGGAACGTCTGAGCGGCATTCTTGAGTCCAAAAGGCATCCGCAGGAACTCAAAAAGTCCAAAAGGCGTTATCACTGCTGTCTTGGGAATGTCCAGGGGGTGCATGGGCACCTGGTGGTATCCACGCACCAGGTCCACCTTGGAAAACACCCCCGTACCGTCCAGATGCGCCGAAAAGTCCTGAATGTGCGGCACCGGATAGCGGTCAGGCGTAGTGGCGTCGTTGAGTCGGCGGTAATCCCCGCACGGGCGGAACCCGCCGTTCGATTTGGGAACGACGTGCAGGGGGGAAGCCCAAGGACTGTCGGAGCGGCGGACAATGCCCAGGCGCTCCATGGTTGCGAACTCCGCCCTCGCTACAGCCAGCTTAGAAGGGTTCAACCGCCGGGCCCTGGCGTAGACAGGAGGCCCTCCGGTAGTGACGTGGTGTTCCACGCCATGCTTAGTGGTAAGCGCAGAGAAGGTGGGTAGCGACAGGTCTGGAAACTCGGCCAACAGTCTGAGAAACGTGTCTGCACCTGACAGCGAGCCTGACAGCCCGTCGTACGCTGCGCTGCCAAGTGTGCACACGAGGGAAGAAAACGTTAAGGCATCAACCAAACGCCTATTCTTAACGTCCACTAAGAGTCCATGAGCACACAAAAAATCCGCTCCGAGGAGGGGAAAAGAAATGTCCGCTGTCACAAAATCCCAGCTGAAACGCTGTCCTCCGATGCACAAACACATAGGCCTCACGCCGTACGTGCGAATGGGACTGCCGTTAGCCATCGTCAATCGCGGTCCGTGCCCCCCACGGGCGACGTCTTCACTCGACGCTGGAACTACGCTCCGTTGAGCGCCCGTGTCACACAGAAACAGGCTCCCCGAAACGCTGTCGCTGACGAAGAGGAGCCTGCACGTGCCGCCGACGCTCAGAGCCACTACTGAGCGCCGGCCCCTCCGTTTCCCGGGGGTTTGTAGCTGCACGGAGCGATGCATCTCTTCGCCCTTGTCCCGAAACGTGCGTGGTAAAGGCACTCTCCGGCGTCTCCACGCCGGCTAGCCACAGCCGTGTCCGGCCTCCGCCACGCTTTCTTGACTGCCGGTGGGCCGCTGAGCGTCGCGGCTAACGTCTCTGCCCCGGGCTGTTGCGTAGCCAGGAAAAAACGATCCGCTTCCTCAGCCAAAGCACGGGGCTCCGTGACAGGCGTGTTGGCCAGCGCCGTCTGTACCCGGGGAGGCAAGTGACGCAGGAAAATCTCCGTGAATAAAATACGGGGATCTTCCCCCCCTAGCAGATTTAGCATTTTCTCCATTAGCTGGGATGGCTTGCTGTCTCCTAGGCCTTGAATGTCAAGTATCTGGCGGGCCCTCTCCTTAGCAGATAAGCTAAATGTCTTAAGGAGAAGGGCCTTAATCGCCTCATATTTGCCATGATGTGGGGGGGCTGCGATGAATCCCACCAACCTGGACGACGTGGAGCTCCCCAGCGCTGCTACCACATGGTAGTATTTTAGGTCCCCGTCACGGACCTGTCGGCAGGCGAAATGTGCCTCCACGTGTGCGAACCATGCCTCCGCGGTGTGCTCCCAGAATTCCGGCAGCTTTATGAAAACATCGCGCTCAGCCATGTTCGTTAATTTTCCGGAAACTTTCTCGGAAAAGTCAGGGTCACCAGTGTGGTGCCGTGAAAAGAGAGTCGGAGGCGGTGTATTAAGAATGGAGTTCCAATCTTTATTATCCATTACTTTCAGAGAGGTTAACACATGCACTGCTCTGCCTGATGAGCTAGCAGGAATGGCAGCTAAAGCTACAGGTGTTCCCCACTAAAGGGTCCGTGTGGCAACACAATAAGCAAGGTGAATTATGTCCAATAACGTGTCACCACAATATAGAGAAAAGTAATAGCACAGTATGCAGTATTAAGGAGGGTTTTGTCACTTGTACATTTAGAATTAAGGATCTTGTAGTTATTACATTCATATAACATTTCAAAAAAACGCAAACTGTACGTCATGACACTGTTTTAACAGGTGATATAGAAAAAGTCATGCATGTGTAACATATCAAAACTGGCCTGTCCAACATGACTGTACTAAATGTACTGTAATCCCCAAATGTCCTCAGCTGTCGGGTTTCACTCTGTTGCAATCTCTCGTATTAATTTTTCAGGGAGTCTACATGTAAATCACTTGCCTCTTTTTGTACCGTTACTGGATCATTTCCTATTTATTTACAAGTGCATTGTTTGTGCTGTTGCTTTAATTTCTCTGGAGGAAATTATACTTGATTTATTAATGTGAGAAAAATGCCAACATAATAAACAAAACTTCTAAACGAAAAGAACCCTAAAGTAACCATAGCCAAAAACCAAACAAAAGATAGCTCCTTAGCTAAGCTCCTGCTATCAAAACACGAGATAACAGGGGCTCATATTAAAACAAAATGGGCTTTTCACTCCTATTACTGCTGGCTTCTTTTAGCTTCACAATTCAAACATTTTCACATATTATTTATTACAGTCATTTCCTTAAATCTATTTTTGAACTAATGGTGCCAAATAGGCCTTCAGGGTATCACATCTTCTTGACAGGGATCTCTAAAACAGTGGGGAGTCTTGTTGGGAGTAGGAAAGATGTGAGAGGGGAGAGAGCATTTCACCCAAACATCCTCCCATAATTTCAGCACATATGTTTACAATGAATCCCCTGGCAGTGAAACGACGAGTAAAGCGGGGGAATGTATTGAACTGACTGCAGACCATGGGACATCAGTTAGAAGCCACAAAACACCTGATCCAAATTGTGACTGCATTCGTACAGTTTAGGGGTGGCTTCGTCTGTACTTTACATGTCGGAAAGTTGTCGGAGTTAATGCTTGTTATTAAGAATGTATGTTATAATCAAAACCCTAGGCAAAAATCAGCTTGTTCTGCATTTCTTTATTGCATTTCTTTACTAACTAGTCATTTAAACGTGTGATTAAAAGTGATTAAACATGATAAATCACAGATAATTATTGTGATAAATGCAATTCTTTTTTTATTTGATTGACAGCACACTATAGTTAAAACATTTAAAACTGAAAATGTGCCTCTTCCCTTTCTCTCTTTCGTTATTATTAAGCTCAATCTGGTCAGCAGATGATGAGTAGCTCACACCTTCTGACATTCAAATGGCCACGCTGTTTTCTATCACCGCTGGATCCATGTATGTGTATGGGATCTTCAGCTTCCTGTTTCTGACACTGATGCCTGTAGTCAACCCTTCAAGCTCTCCTTGAAAATCCTTTATCAGCTCCCTAGGATTCTCCTCACTGAAATGCTCCTCTGGGTACTGGCCGAGAGGGACCTGATGAGATCAATGATACAATCAAAAATAAAAGTTGAAATAGGTTTTAAAACAGACAATTGATAATAGAATGTAAATTAGAGATCAGGGTTTTAGTGGCCCAAATAAGATATTCTTGCTTGAATCAAACTACCATACACCACTTTAACTATTAATACATGTTTAAGGAAGTCTTGGGCACTTACGAAGTCAGATGAAGGCTTGCTGAGCAGCCATACGGTGGCCATTCCCTGAACGGTTGTGTTGATGTTAGGCAGTGTGTTCAGCATTGTGGCCTCGCTTGTTGTCCCCTTTGTGGTTGGTGGAGGAAGTTGCAGGGAGGTGGGAGTGTTGGGCATCCAGCCATCATAGTCATACTGTGATACAATAATGATTGTCAGACAACTGTTTTTTTCAAGCTACACCATGGGAGTCTTTTGATCAGTCAGTCAAATACTTTGGTCCCCACTGCCAAGCGTCTTTGAGTTTCATGAAAAGCGCTATAAATGTCCCATGTATTATTATTATTATTATTATTATTATTATTATTTTCCAACTATTGAAAGTATTACTATTAAATGTGGATACTACATTTGCACAGAGATTGATGATTCCCAGTGGAAGATAAATGTGTAAAAACATACTTTAGGGTAAACTGTGATACTGCTGGTAATCCTTTGACCTTTCATCCAGCACAAACATCAGAAACAAAGTTTTGATTTGTTCATAAGTTTAGCTTATAACTTATTATGTGGAACACTTATTACATACCCCTCAGCCTCAGCTGTACTTTGTGGTTGTTAACACATGTTTTCATGTTAACATGGTAAACATGCAAAATCCACTTGTTCATGTATTTTCTACATAAACATGTGGAAAGAGATTCTGAAAGTTTCAGGAAAAAAGATTTGCTCACTTTTTGTCCTGATCCATTTATATAAAAACCTGTCTGAAAATGAGCTGATCAGATTTTGGCCACTTTATGATGATTTTGGCTTGTGTAACCATTAGCCAATAACCAACCAAGGTAACCCCCCGCCCCCCCACCTTATCACCTGAATCTCCTCCTAGAGCACCATTGTGTTCTTTGTAACCAAATATCTCTCAGAGGGGCGTGGGGAGGGGCTCCTTATTTTCATCCAAAGTAACAGACAGAGAATCAGCACTTTTGAAACAGGGCTGAAACAGAGGGGATTATGGGATGCTACAATGATCTTTTTGGTATTTCAAGCCAAAAACTTCAGAGACATGTTTTGTATATCTAAGACCTATAATATATTAGTGAAAAACAGTGTAATAGGGGACCTTTAAAACCTGTTAAGCCCGAGAGACCCCGGTACCGGGGCACTGCCGCAACATCTTGCAGGAAACAGTATCTGAGGGCATGTTCATTTAATAAACTATGAATGTTTTATATCCATGTAACGGGAAGAAACTCATCTAACTGATCATTTACATTTTTTTTTCTAAAAAACCCCCACAATGCTTACGCTGAGCCTCTGAATTAGCAACGAGCGAAAAATGCTAACAGATGACTGCACCGACATTCACTCACAAAACCTTATTATTTATCTTTGCTGCACATCCAACCCCTCGTTTCGCATCGTGAGGTGACACAAAATCGAAGGGTACTCTCATTATCACTCAATTATACGAATTACGAACTCGGAGATAATAACAAAAACAGACATCAAAACATATGGCGCTAGGTAGCTAAAAACGCTAACATGGCTCACCTGTGTCATAGTCTGGTCAAAAGTGGTCTTCAATGGCATTAAAATGATAAAAACGCTGCTGAAGTTAATCCATAGGTTAATCCAATGTGTCTGTGTCCCTTTGAAATGATTTCTGATAATCCATAAACTAAGGTGACCAGATTTTCAAAATTAAAACCGGGGACATTTTGAGTTTTGCGGTCAATATATCATTAACATATCCAATTTTCTTCACTGTTAAAGAAAAAAGGGGGACAATTCTGGTTAAATGTAATTTGAACATTTGAACTGTTGGATACAAACAGAAGCACGATAGCTATGAAGGTAGATATGGTGCAAAATCTGAGAGCGTGTAAAACCTGATGTGAGCACTTGCAGAAAATAAATCTGAGTTTGTGCGCATACATTTACACTTGTAAAAAATATCCACGTAACTGTGAACCAAATGTGAAGTCACAGAAGGAAAAAAAAAGTTTTGTAGCTTGTAGAAAAAAATGAACTTAGTGATGAAATGTTCACTTGCAGAAAAATACATATTTTTAAAATATATTTTCCATTACAACTGCAACTTGGTTATTACAACCTCTCAAATCAGTCATTACAACTTGACGAATCTGCTCTGTGGCAGTATAAATCGACGAATCTGCGGTCTTGACTTTTGCTACACTTCTTGCGATAAATGTGTCGCCAAAGTAATTTTCACCTGTAGATGTGGGGGAGGGAGCGGGAGGGAGTGGGGTTGGAGGGGGGTTGGAGCGAAGGGGCGGAGCTATCAGAACGACGAGGCTCGGGTCAGTCACACAGTCACAGCCACAGTCAGGTCGAACCGGATGACTGCAGGGCTAACGGTTCGCTAACGGTCCGTGTCGCTACCAGTCCGCTGATATTTTGTAAAATATCCATAAAGAAATAGTAAATCTGTTTCCAGTTCTGTTTCAAATGGGTGTTGAGAGATGTATCCATAGATCTCTTCATTTTGGTCTCAAAGTGCACCAGATTGATGCTTTTAACTTCAATATTTAAAAATCTTCCCGGGGGAGCTTGCCCCCGGACCCCCCTATGTGAGGTCCACACACCACCTATAAAAATAGTACTTTACCCCTGCTTACACCTATACGTGAGCTCATTATCGAGCCTTCATTGTAACAGTCGCGGGTACATTGTGTATATGCGTGGGGAATGTTGCAATAGAAAATTCCACTGTAGCGACCGGTACATTAATGGGAAACCCTAAATGTTTGAGCACCCTCTATGAAACGTCAAGCTACCCCACAGCACCCCAAAATAAATCTCTGGCGCCGCCACTGAGCCTGACTATTTGTGTTGGGGGGGCCCGACTTTTTTTTTTCTCCAAAGGGGGGGGCCTGACAGAAAAAGTTTGAGAACCACTGGGTTAACTTAACAAAATATATTCTCCACCAACAATACAGCATCCAGTATCACAGGGACACACAAACAATTCAAACACCACATAAAGACAGCAACTCTTGGAAGGGTTGACAATCTTTACAATAGCAACTGTATAACGGATAATCCAAGTAAATTAAAAGGCTTCACCTGTCCAGTGTTCACAGCTGAGTGCTGTCCTGAGCCAGTGAAGATCACCATGGTGACAAACTTGACCAACTCAACCACAGAGGTAAAGCTCTGGGGAATTCCTGAAAATCAGTGGAAATAAACAGTGTTACCGGAATAAATTGAAATAGGTGAATTTGTTTTATTAGTGAAATGTGGGAGTGTATCAGCATTTCGTTTTTTCCAAAGCCTACCTGTGTTTTCTTGTGAAAGGAATCCATGTTCAAAAATGTCAGAAATCCACTTCTGTAGTTCAGAGTCTTTCTGGACCTCCTCATCACTCTTGTAGTAGAAGCTGAGCACTCCCCCCACAAACCTTGCAGAGCATTTATCATTTTTACAAACACTATTGTAGTTTAATTATACTCTTTATACACAATGCAGACACTATTATGGAAAACTAATTAGTGGCCAAATGTGGGTCAATTTTGGACACAGTGGATCATGCAACATTAAAGGGATAGTTTGACATTTTCGGATACATGCTCACTGGCGTAGGCCCCATTTACACGAGGACGAAACGGGTACGTTTGCGTTTACGCACCAAATTCGTTTTCAAAAAAGTATTCCGTTCACACGCATTCGGCTCAATTAACGTGTCCGTTCACAGGAGACCGCTCGTCCTGCTGGAAACGCTATAGTACATATGCCGGGCTTGTAAGTGGCGCTGCTGCCGCCACAAAATACACCAAAAGCAGCGAAGAAGACCCCGGAGCATGGTTGCCATGGTTGCCCTTCTGTTTATTGTCTGCGGTGGACAGCGTGTGCTCCTGCTGTAAATCTCTCCGGTAGTCCACCAGCAGATGAAAAACACCCACCTCTCCGCCTCTTACAAGGGACGAGGGAACCATGCGCAGAGTTTCCGTTAACATTGTTTTTCCGCCGGTCAACATGTCCGTTAAAGTTTAAATCTTCCGGACAAAATTAGAAAAGTGCCGGTCAGAGGTCTTCTTTGTTATTTATTGAGCTTTAAAACAAATTGATAACGACTATATAATAATATAAGAATAAAAAACGGAGCCTCTCTTTCCTCCCCCTCTTCTGACAGCCCAGCAGCTGAGACGCGGGGAGAGGGAGACGTGGGGAGAGGGAGGCAGGGGTATTTTTCGTTATCAGGAAATGATCGTATAGGGCGTACACACGGAGCAGTTTGCCCCCCCAGAGCGTTCCGTTTGTAGATCTATCCACCTTGGGACCCGTTATCGTTTGCGGGGTCCGTTTACGCGTTTACATGTCGGCCTCGCGTGAACGAACGGGCTATACGAAAGAGAAAAGTAGCGGATACAACCGTTTTGTCCTCGTGTAAACGGCACCTTAGTTGTTTAGAAGATAGACATAACAATATTTGCACCAACATCATAAAATTATAATCAAGCTGAAGAATGGAAATGCATACTGTAGCCTACCTCTTAATGATATCCCAAAGCTTCAGTCCGTCATCCCTGTAGTAGTAGTTCGGCACATCCTCCATCCCACGCTCAGCAATGTCTTCCGGCATGCAGAGGGAGCTGTAGGTCATTGAGGACAAGGATCTCTTCAGGATTGTGCCCATCCCCTCGCCACCAGATGCTGCAAACTAGAAAACAGTCAAATATAAAAGGAATACCCTTAGAAATATATAATGTACATGGTATAGAAGAAGGTAGTACTGTTATTGGTGTATTGAGCGTGTTGGTGTCTTGACGTACCTTTGTGAAAAATCCACTTGGAGATATTAGAGCAAATCGAGCTAAGAAGTTGATCTGCAGAGTGTAGCGAGTGTGAGGTATGAGGAGCTGAGGGAGACAGGGGACACTGTTTGTAATATGTATATATATATATATATATATATATATATAAAATAGTTTGAATATAGTTATATATATATATATATATATATATAACTATATTCAAACTATTTGAGACACATTGATGCTACTTTACAATTTTTTTTGCAAAAATAGAAGACTGAAATATTGGCAAAAAGTTGAAAAAACTATGACAAAAAAAACCCAACTACAGTAAGTTTAGTTTTCTCCCCTTCATTTACCTTGTAGAGTGGATGCACCATGGGCACGTTGCGCAGCAGTGACACAGCATAAACCTCAGCCAGCAGATGAGTGCGCAGCAGGTGAACATTTAGTTGATGCTCGCTGAAATCTGCACTTCTCACAAATATCTTGGCTGTTAACCAGTCGTACTCAGAGTCAGTAGGAAGGAAGATGGGGTTGTCATCTGCTGGAGTCTGCTTCAGCTGTACGGGGAGAAATAGCAGTGCAGTTCTTTCAATATGATCGAGTGCCAGTATTGGTCCATCATGTTTAAAAATGTTCAATGATTTTTGTATATTGGCCCCATTTAGTATAGGTTTTATTTACATGTGATTTTCAGTTTGATACCACTTCCATTGAACCCCAGATCAGACTTTGGGTATACTTCAGAACAAAAGCCCTAGTTTCCTCTTAAAGTCTTACACCAATGCTTGAATATCTAATGTATCCATTTTCTTACAAAGGAAAAGAGAATAGCTGGCTGGCAATTACAATTAAAATACTCAAAGTTACTAATGGTTTTCTACCTTCTCTCTACATATGACATTTATTGTATCGTATCGCTGCCCATCCAAGAAGATGAATCACAATTTAACATCAACTTATATGTTAGCTATATTTTAGTGCTAATCTCACCTGAATGGCAATCGGCATCAGCTTATCATCAGGTGTTTTCTGGAGCAGGACAAGGGGAGCCATCAAGTACTGCTGCTTCCCATTGATCATATTTCCTTTCAGTCCATCCAAACGTTTGTAGTCTAACAGGAATATGTTGCCATTCTGTTTTAAATTTGAGTGAGGATGAGATATGATGTGACCCACATGCACACAGTGTGGATATGACACACAACCAAACATGTGAAGAACAAAATGTCATTCGAAATTCAAAACATGGCTCTAAACTCAATTCTGGTAAAGATAATCACCTTCATTTCATCTGCCAAACTACTCTGACCATCAGGGAAGAGCATCTCATCAGTGACAGGAAAGTTTTCGGGCAGAGCTGTACAACGTCGGATCAAAATGGGGTTGATACCATTTAGGTATTGGTAGCCAAAGAAAGTGTCCTCCTTCCAATGTTCCTGTACATATTCTGAAAAAACAAACAGTTTTGATTTTATTGTGTTTCAGACTTTGGCCTAGAAACTGAGACTGCAGTAGCACTGTGTTCAGCTTAACTGTACTTTGCTTCTGAAATTGGTAAATGGGAAACATTGTGTTACACCTGAGTTATAATTGTTTTAAAATCAGTTATCAGTAAAAAGTCTTCATTGTATTAATTCAGTTGCAAAGTAAATTAAAGGTAAAGCAAACGTGTAGACGACATTATTAGATACGTTTTCAGGATTTCAGTAGAATCTAATGTATTATCTCAGGAATAATAACTGCAGTGATTTTTATTTAAGCATACAGTATGAGATTGTACCTGATATGTCAGTCCGCTTGTTGCAGAACACAAGGTTGAGATCATCCAAATTAGTCCAGTTCTTCTTGGAATCAGAGAGTCCCTTTAGTCCCAACTCAGCCAGCCTAGAAAATGAACGCAATTAGTAACTTTATCAGATACCCTACATTGATTTGAGGCAGCTACAAAGTTATATTGATACTTTGATATCCGACATAATTTCAGGACCTCACCCAGTTAATGCTGTGAATCCAAACTCTGTGGTCTTGGTGAAGGAGAAGCGGACCTCACAAGGCAGAGAAAGAGGACCTTCTACCTTCATGTTGTGGGGTATTCCCTCTGCATACACATCCCAGCTGGGAGTAATAGAGAGAAGCAGAGAGGTGAGGAACTGTTGACAGTCTAGATAGTAATTTAGAGCACACAGGCACTTGACAAGTATTCAATATCACAACATATTGAGGTTTATTACATTACATAAAGCTTTGCAAGTGTCACATTTTTAAAAAGATTTCGGGATGCATGAAGTTAAAATGTGTACAACCTCTGAGTGGCGCTCACCGATAGTCTTTCTCTCGCTGTTTCAGCGCCTGCTCCCGACTGTACCTGCCAAGATGATGGATGTCTTCAAACACTCTCAGAGCTTAAGGAAAGAATCACAGGTTCCAAACTGTTGATATGTACAGTATTTTGTCACAAATGAACTCCGACCTCCTTATAGTATGGCTTGCAGAACGTGTATTCATTGGTCTGTGAACATTGTACCAGATGTCAGACAAGCAAATGGCCAAATACCTGTTCCTTCTCTGAAGCGTTTGATCTCGCTGTCTGTGATCCAGCGGTAGATGGGAAAGTTGTAAGTGTCTCCCTCAGGAGATTCCACTTCAACTTTGGGAGGGAACCAACTGTCTTGAGGGATCAGTGGGAGACCCTGTTTGTCGAGCTCTATCAGAATCAGCTTTCCAATAGAGGCACGACAGCACACGTTAAAACAGGAAGCCTGGAGTAATGACAGAATTAACATGTTTTGAGTCAGTTAGCTTTGTTCACATCAGCTTAACCTGATTGATAGGTAATATCCCTATATAATCCCAAAACTATAAGCAAAGTTCAGTAACAGTGTTATATTTTTAGAGAGTATGTCTGACTTACTTGTCCAGCGGTGAAAGCTAATGGCCCGGTGAAGTTGCAGAGCCATGTGCGATCACTTTCTCCATCTGTGCCCACCAACTTAATAAAGATGCTGTTCATAGTTGTGCCATTGAGAAGTCCGGAAGGTAAAACAGTCACTTTATAATTCACCATTCTGACTGTGAAAAAGAAGAAGAATCCTGTTGAGGAGAGAGTTATAAAATACATCCTCAGCAATGATTGGGAAAGATTTTGAATGTGAATTTTCAATTTCATAAGCATCTCTCTTACCTGTTCTGATTTGCTTTGAACTGACATGAATGATGAAAGTAACAACCACTGATTCCTCTTTTATACATACACCTTTTGGGTGTATCCAATCGGTAAACACAATATCAGAAGATGGAATGCTAAACATGTATGAGCAGGTTTTACAGTTGGGTAAAAATGGGATGTGTCCCAGTACTTCATCATTACATATACACAAACCTTTTACTGTTAAATGTGAGAACATCCAGTCAATTACAAATACATGTACCATTCTATACCATTGCAAATGCATTCGGACAATTCAATGGCAAGGAAACAAGGCGAATGTAAAAGCCAATTGTATGATAACTAAATGCACAATTAAAAAAAGAATATATATATTATACATCTTTCAAACACAAACATGTAATGCAATATAGTGCATCAGCTCTTCCATACACTTTAACCTTTTCATAAATGTTATGATGTTTTTTGATATTGTCAGAAATGTGTTAATTTGATTATTTGTTTATTACTGAAGACCTAGTTAAAGGTTATATTGTACTGTACATTAGTAAGAAGTGTTTTTAATTCGAGCTAATTTCTGAATGCAGTGGGTACAACACAACACTAACTAGATCCTAGTAGATTCTAAAGCATATAACATATTGTGCTAGGGTTGGCCAGCACAATTTCCCATAGGCTGGAAGAATGGAGACCAGAAATGGTTCTGAAAACGATTGTCACGTCATGATCTTCTTCTCAATAATACATATTTGGTGATGCTACACCTCCACCACCGTCTCGTATGAAAGATGGAGGACCAACCTACACAATTTGCCGTGGCTTCGTTCAGGTAGCTGTAGGTGATTGAGGACAGGGATCTCTTCAGGATTGTGATCATAGCATCGCCACCAGAAGCGGCATGCTAGAGAACAGTCAAATATGTAAGAAATAAAGTTAGAGACAAACAGGGTAAAGTCTTTTGAGTAACGGTCTACTGAGTGTGTTGATCTTTTCTACCTGTGTGAAAACTCCACTCTTCGAAATTAGAAGAAGCCGAGCTAATTAATTGATCTGCAGAGTGTAGCGAGTGTGAGGTACGAGGAGCTGAAGGAGACACGGGACTGTTACGAATGTTGTGGAAATATTTTCCAAGGCCCATAACTTTGACCCAGTGTATCAGTTCAAACTGTCCTGACTGAGCACAGGCACCTGTAACCTTGGCTGCTGTGCTCTCAGTGTTTTGTCTCCCTGTTCCTGCCTGTTGGCGTCAGCTGATAGAGGTGTTATCATTCTATCTTGTTATGCAGCATGTTGATGATGCTCTCTGAACTAGCTAAATACATGGGTCTGGGGTAGAGTTCTTCAGAATTGACGTGGCAACTCTACCGTGAAGTCAGAACCTCTGACTCTTGGACTTGTGATGTGAATCCTCCGGCCGTTAACTCCAAATAAACCATCATATGTTTGACATCAAAGCTACTGCTCTTCCCGTGTCTCCTTCCTGAGTCGGTGACTCCCACTGCATAGCTACACAGAAGTTTCCTCTACAACGAACATTATTGAATTTAAACCATATAAGACACATTATACATACACATTAAAGGAAAGAATCACAGGTTAAAAATGGTTGATATTCACAGTATGTTGGCATGAATGTACTCTGACCTCCTTATAGTCCAGCTTGCAGAACTTGTATTCTTCTGTACTGGATGTCAGAAAAGCTAATTCTCAAATACCTGTTCCTTCTCTGAAGCTTTGCACCTCGCTGTCTGTGATCCAGCGGTAGATGGGAAAGTTGTATGTTTCTCCATCAGGAGACTCCACTTTAACCTTCGCAGGGAACCAATCGTCTTCAGGGAACAGTGGGAGACGCTTTTTGTCGAGCTCTATCAGAATCAGCTTTCCAACAGAGACAGGACTAAATAATTATTAAACAGTACATTAATTTAACTGATTTGAAGTGATTTCTAATAGTTGTATTCAATCATATGGATACAACTAAAATAGTAAGTACATCAATGCTATAAATAACAATAGGAAGATTCTGAATCAAGCAACGGTTAAAATCAGTTTACCTACATTTAAATTGAAAGTCCAATATAATAAACTATATGCAGTTTTAGATTTATAATTTTTGGAAATATTTATCCAAACGTTCTTGTCCAGCGATGAAAGCTGATAGCCAGGTGAAGTTATAGAGCCTGGAGCGATCACTTTCCCCATCTGTTTAATGAAGATATTGTTCAAAGTTGTGGCATGGAGACATTTGCCAGTGTACAGGGTCACTTTATAATCCACCATTCTCACTGAAAAACCAGAAGAGTCCTGGGGAAAGGGTGCATTCTCAGCAATGATTGGGTTAACTATAACCAGATTAACCCTTTTCACAATGAAAAATACATTTGCAAAATATATTATAACAGCTAATGTTAGAGTGTCTTTTAAATATCATAAGCATATCTCTTACCTGTTTGTGAGACCTGAGTTCCTACGATGAACTGCACATTTGATAAAGTAACCACCACTGATACTTTCATACATACAGACTTTTTCCAGTCAGTCATTAAAACCTATACATGAATCAGTGTTGGAAGAATCACAAATACTATGGTCTAAAAATACCCCACTACAAGCAAAGTCCTGATTTCAAAATGTAACTTGAGTAAACGTACGAGCATCAAAAAGGTACTTAAAGTACAAAAGTAAAAGTAGTCATTATGTAAAATGGTCCATTTCAGAGTATCATTATGCAGAATGGATCTTTTCACAACGTTATATTAATAGGGTTAAATCACTTTGTTTATATAAGAGCATTTTAGCCTTTGTCCATGTAAACCACATTTAGATACTATAAATACTTTGTAGCAGTACAGTACTGCATTATTCCATATCAGCATATCATGAAAACTCTTTGTGTGTCAGATAGTTTAATTATAGACAACTGTAACATGATAGTAACACATTTTCTATAAGATGACAAATACATACAGACAATTCAATGGCAAGGAAACAAAGTGAATGAAAACTGTAAGGTTGTCTTATTTTTCAAAGACAACCTTACAGTTAACTGGAAACACCTTTACAATATATTGCGACAGCTCACAAATAATAACCTTACAACGTTTGTAATATTTGACATGGTCAAAAATGTGTTTATTTGATTATTATTGAAGTTAAATGTCATGTTGTACTGTTTTTTCGTAAGATATTTAAATTTTAGCACATTTTTGAACACAAGCACCAATTAAAGCTTAGTGGTTGCTAAAACATTTAACATATCCGCCTCTCTCACAGTGTCAACAAATTCAAAATTATTATAAAAGCAGACTTAATGGCAGTTTCCTAGATCAACTGGCTCAGAAGAGACATCAAGATATGCATATTGGACACAGATGGCTCAATGTATGAGTCAAAAGCTATTGTACAAAGGAATTGTTTCAGAAATAAAAATGGATTGATCATTCTTGTTAGGAGACAGAAAAATAAAAACAACATTTGGTGATGACAGTGGATTAGGAGGGGGGATTCTTCAATGCAGTTTTTCAGTTAAACTTGAATGTGTGTTTTTGTTTGCTTCAATAACAGCTCACACACAATATACAGTCTTTCCACTCGTCCCGTTGTGAAGCTGAGGTTCGAGCTCAGATCATAGGGGAGGGGACCGTCAGCAGTCCAGTAGGCTTCAGCTTGTTGATCCCTCCATCTAGGAAACAAACTCGGGGGAAGTTGACCTTGACCAGGTGTGCTGCAAACTGCGAAGAAACGAAAAAGAGGGTTATGTGAGTTATTATTCCCGCCTCCCAGCATTACAAATTCCCGTAACCTAACATAATCTCAACATCACCGGTGGCTTCCTTGTCTTATCACTCAGCACTCACGCACTTGCCACGTACTGTATGAGGAATCAGATCTGAAGGACAGCCCTTCAAACAAAGTGTTTGGAGTAACACATTGTTCAAGATGTCAGGGATGTTGCAACAGATTTTAACTTTACAAGGAAAAAATAAGTTGTATGAACTGGCCCAGCCCTTAGAAGGAGAAATAAAGAAACATATATCTGATGAAGTCATACACACAACAAAATAACTAAGAAAAAAAAAATGTAATAAATGATTGAATCTCAGTTGTGAACTTTGCAACTATTTTGTATCTATTAAAGCTGGATTAATCAGTTAACATTGTTTTTCAGAGATTCAATAAAATACTTTTCACCATATTTAAATTCAAGTGGTCTGAGAGAAGACTGGCTCTGCTTCCAGGCTTTAGAAAATCCAGCCCTATTCAGTCCTATGAATGTTTGCGACTGCTGAGTATAATGATACCCGGCTAGAAAATTAGAGATGATCCGATCACGTGATCGGGGATCGGAGCCGATCACGTGATTTTCAAAAGATCGGAATCGGGAGAAAAAAATCGGGGATTAAAAAAAAAATTATTTTATTTAATGTTACAAAACAAAAATGACCATGTTCACGTCTTAAAGTCATCCTGAGGCCTTAGTTTTGGTTTAAAATGTGTTGCTTCTTTTGGGCTTGTTTTCAGACCTGGTTGCTTATTCCTCTCAAATCTGGCAACAGAGTGGGCGCAGTGTCTAATAGTAGCAGTAAGCTAACGAGAGGCTACGTTCAGCTGGTGACTCGGGAGTCGGGACAGAGAAAATGTCAGCAGTTTGGAAGTATTGTAAAATTGAAAGCGAAGGCAGTGTAACAGCCAGATGCAATGTTTGCAAGGCGGAGGTTCCGCGTGGTGGAAAGAACAGAGCTACGTTCAACACGACCAATCTAATACGCCACCTGAGAAACAAACACCAACAACAACACGACGAGTACACTGCGGCCACTCAGGTAACGGCACTGAAAAAACCGACACTTTCAGAGACTTTTAAAAGGAAAGAGAAACTGCCCCAGAACAGTGAAAAGGCCAAAAAATAACAGCCAAGATCGCTGAATTCATCGCGTTGGATGACCAGCCGTTATCTGTTACCTTTGTTTTCCTTAATGCATTGCATAAAGATCGGATCGGGAAAAATCGGTGTCGGCAGATTGTCAAAATCAAATGATTGGAATCGGATCGGTAGCAAAAAAAGTGATCGGGACATCCCTATAGAAAATAATTCAATCATGCGGCTCTTCAAAACTTTCTGATATCGATATCAGAGTTCTGATAGTGAATCAAGTCATTTTGCAGGAGCTGTGACGCAAAAAAATATACATGGATTAACTAACCGAAATAAAAAATGTTGGGCCCAATGGCATCACTTGACAGACCATGAAGTTGTAATTACACGCTTACATAGAGTTGTGTTATTTATTTCACATGAAAGGAGTGACTCCCGTGGAGATCAGAATATTCTTTCACACATTCCTGTGAGAATTAAACATGTTTTTCCCAAAAAAACATGACCTCATGCGACAACTGCTCTTGTGGAGATCACTTACAGACGATGAGATCAGGCTGATGAACAGAGCGGTGTTAAGGGAAGCATAATAATAAAATAATGAGGTCTGTTTTCACAACCCTGACCAACTAAAGGGATTTAACATTCCATTACAAATCTCTAAAAAAGAGGACTGAAAGCCAACTCCCTTTAAGTGGTTTCTACTGTTACTGTAAAACTATATTCCCCAGCTGTTAATATTGCCAGGTGTGCCCACATACTTTAAGCATACTGTCCGCTCTCAATTAAGTTTTAATTACACGGTTTGATCAAATAATTCAACCTTTTGAGCATTAACTCTTGGCTACCACTTGAATTACAATATACAGTAGAGTTATAATGTATTGCATTATCAAAAGATTTATGAGATGACCTCTCTGCAACACGTAAAAAAAAAAGAAGCACAATATGTAAGATTTTCCTTAAAGTCCCTGCCAAACCGTACAAGTATTTTCAGGGGTTTGAGCTGATTACATCTCTGTTCAGGTTGCAGGTGGTGTGAGAATTGCTGGGAATTACGCAAGGTCAATAAACTCATTTTTCCAAGAAAAGAAACGATGAGTAATGGAAATGTCAGTACATGTGAATACAGCACAGGAAAGAGATGTAATCTAAGCAAAGACGCAGCTTAACCCGGTGTACATTGATTAACATTGATTCAACATATAGCGCCCTAAAGGGACTTTATTAATGATTACAAATAATTAAGGTTTCAAGAAGTGAAAAAAAAACACAATTATTCAGTTCTACCTTTTGTTTATGTGACTTTTGACTGAGATCTGAAAATGTGAGTGGCAATAACACTCTGTCTGTGACTTGAGGTTGTTTTTGCTCTGAAAGCCATGCTGTCCAATAAAAAAAATCACAAAAGAAAATTGACTGAATGAAAAGTCATTCATGTGTCATCACGTCATTGACTGATTATGTGGCGGCTTTCACACTCAGCAGTTTTGCAATACAGTTTAAGATGCAATCACCTTAAATGTCCAAATAAAAACGTAGCATTAAGAACGAGGCTTATGTTTGAATGCCAATAGGCTTTAAATGTCAAAGGTGTACAGTAAAGCCTAAGCACACGAAGAGAGGACTCATTGCTTTGCCCCAGAGCTAATGATAATGCCACTGGTGCGGCACACAGAGATGTGGATGGCATTTAAGCACAATTGAGTCATTTTATTGACCTTTCATTTTGTACGACTGTAAGATCTGATGAAATACCGAGGACAAAACTCAGAGGTGGAAATTCAAGTGTGGGGTTGGTCAGGCCTGGACTTCTGTAAGAGGATGAATAGTCATCATACTCTCCTGTTTGATGATGAAGATAATGATTGATCAGTGGGAGACGCTGAAGCACTCCTTTGTGCACCAGTCAATCCTAACAGTAAATACAGAGCTAAATCCTACATCAAATGCACGATGAAGGGTCTTTGAGCATGTTTTCTCTCAGTGATTGTGATGTTAAATGTTTGGTCATGTATTGTGTCTTGATATGTGTCTATGTTGATGTTACACATGGAGCTACTGTGATGCAAGTCAAATTTCAGACTTGATTTGACCATTAAAGTATTATCGTATCGTATCGTAAAACAATATGATGCCGATAATGATGAACCACCATTAATAGGGCCTGTGTTACAACACTGAGTTCAATCCCTCTGCAGATGAGTTATTACATTACTTGGCTTGGCAACTGGAAGGTCACCAGTTCAAGTCCCGGAAAGACCAAGTGCTACTGAGGTGTCCCTGAGCAAGGCACCGTTCCCTACACTGCTCCCCGGGCGCCGTACATAATGGCAGCACACTGCTCTTAACACTAGGATGGGTCAAATGCAGAGAAACCGTTTTGTTACATAGTACCTGTACTACGTAATGACAATAAGTTGAATCTTCTTCTTCTTCTTGTTGGAACCAGGTTAGTAACATATCTCTCTGCTGCTCTCTTTGAAAAAGCATGACTGTCTCTTTAATTAAGCAGAACTACTTATTTTCCTCTCAAACTTTCTAACATATGGAAGGAGGACATCTTTTCTAAATTGGGATGTTGCCTGAAGCAATATTCATGCTGAGTTTTAAATTTAAGTTTGGCTAATTTATTCCAAAGAGAGCAGAAAAGAAGAATGAATAATGATCAATATAAAGCAGTTCTCTGTTTTGTTACGCTGAAATCATGTTATCTTTGAGCATTGAAATGTCAAAGACAACGATTTATGTCAAATACAGTTTTAGCCACGACTTAGGTCCTAGCGTCTTTTAGTAAAGAGGCATCAACACAGCAGGTTTACATGTATACTTTACATCAGACCTATAATATTGCTCGACTACAGTTTTATACCCAACCAGAACTCATTCAGAGAAGCTGTTTCCAGTCTTTCAAGATGAACAAAGATGTATCGCTACCTCAGGATTTAAAGATTTGTTTTCCATCTTGCTCTGGATTTGACAATACAGATGTCTGGACATGGGGATTTAGTGTCGTAGCAAAAAGGTTAACTGTATGTTTACAAGACTAGGGCCCCTATTTTCATGGTACAGCAATGACAGTGTTGTGTTTTCTTGACATTTACATGAACCTATCTTGTCTGTGGGGTATTTTGTTTCCTGCTTAGCCAACAAAAAAGGCCATACCGTTAAAAAATGTAAATACTCTCCATGTTTTCAAACCAGTAAATGGGTAAAAGCCGGCTGCCTTAAAGTGCAAGTGAAGCCGCTTTACTTCACTTCATTAAATCCCTGCAGAAGTCTTAAGGCAGCAGCACGGACATGTTGAACAAATCTGCAGCCTCTGATTGGAGAAGTTACACACCAGAACACAGTGCCATTATACATGTACACCCACTGTGTTTACCCACATTATATTACATTCAAATGACACCAGGATATTGCAAAATATCCCCAGCCTCTTTACACACACCACACGGTTAATTTTAACTTGGTATACTGCCCATACACGCAGAGAAGAAAGATTACTGCGCCTCTTTAATCTGATGCTTCTCAGCCATCTAAAAAAAATATGCATGTCACGTCTTGAAATTACTTGCATCAGAAACATAACATTTTAGGGTGTAACTATTTCCAAAGTGAAATACAGAATCATGAAGTCTGCCTGATGTGTTCACAATTTAAAGACACGACCAAATATAATTTACTCCGAAGAAGAGGATCAAACCGTGAACCTCATTCATCATGTAAATCATTACTATTCCTTTTGGCTTTAAACTTGACTCATACTGTATCATTGTTGCTTTCTGTCTGTGGCTGACAGCCCAATTACAGACTGTCCCCAATGAATGAACTTAACAGGCGATGTTTCAAGGTATTTAAGGAATAATCAACAATGTAATAGTAGCGTTGGATTACTATAAATATGTGATTGACGCGTCACTTCGTAAACTAAAGTCTCCTGTGTTCTGCAGTTCTCATTCGCCTTGTGACCAGAAATATGTATTGCCAAAAAAAAACGATTTACAAAACATTAGAATACAAATTATAAAAACCAAATAAAAACTTTGTTGAAAAAGTGTTATTTTAAAGGTGGGGTAGGTAAGTTTGAGAAACTGGCTCGAGATACACTTGTTGTTATATTCCATGGAATGCTCTTAACATCCCGATAGCAATGAATATCTTAAGTGCTTTGACAAAAAATCCATACAAAATATCATCTGTGGAAGCCGTGGCGCTGTAAAAAGCACGACCAATCATCTGAGCCGGCCCGGCTAAAGTAACTGGATGGCCTACCTGCCTGTCAGCCTTCCATCTGTGCACAAACTTATCTCGTGCCCTCATTGATCATGTGCTCGTTCGTGTGTGTTGGAGGAGGGGCTCTGTAAGGAAGTGGCAGATTTCTTCCGGCTGTGTATTTTCAAATTCTAGCGCACTCGAGCTGGTTTCTGCAAAATGACCTACCCCACCTTCAATGTTAACTTATGGCAGCTTTTTTGGTTGTGAAACACAAACATTTGTATTAATGGTGTTTAGTAATTTCACATGACATGTTTAACTCCCGTGGATCATCAGATTCTCTTCTTCACAAATGTGTGGGACAATGAAACATCTCTCCTATAAATATCATATATAGTGTCTTTATCCCCTAAGACATCAGTGAGATCCGGCTGATGATCAGAGCGTTTTTAAAGGAAGCTAAATGACCAGGAGGTCTGTTTTCATGACCCTGACACGACCCCCACCCACGACCCTAAAGGGATTTCACATTCCATGATAAATCTCTAAAAGGAGGACATAGACAATTTTCTTTTCTTTTTTAATTGGTTCCTACTGTTTAAAATATATTCCTGAGCTCTTAATTGTCAAGATGGCTGGGTGTGTATATTGCACATTTGGTACTCCATATCTCATGTATAAATCTTACATGTGTCCTTTCTTGCATATTGTTCCCTTTCCATACCTTACCTGTCTAATTTCTACTTCACGCAATAAACATAAAAAGCCCCAAAGATTATCTAAAAACAAATACCATACATGTCCAGTTCATGGCAACCCAAGGGGAAACATGGAGAGCTCACTTCAGTAGGATTGACATGAATCTCTATATATGATTTCATAATAATCCCTCTACATTTAAAAGGAACATTTGAGTCTGAACCAAAATGGCAGACCAACAATGTCATCTGTAAAGTTGTGTCACCTGCATGGCCAAAAAACAGTAAACTTGGAGAAAGATAGGGATTTAAAAGCACCCCAGGGCAACAACACCAATAACACCAATTGATAATACATCTGCATTAACTGTGGTTCACTTAATTATTTAATGCACTTGAATGCAGCTTTGGAGTCTTAATAGTGTATACAAATGTGTTGTGCACATGTGTGAGTGTGACTGCTTTCATACCATAATAGCATTTGTGATGGCGTGGCTGATGATCACAATGACCCGTCCTCTGTAGCTCTGGAGGACTCCGGTCGCTGGACACTGCACCAGCTCACTGTTCGGGCCGAAGGCTGTGCTGAAGGGAATGTTGATGCTGCCAGAAATATGGCCTCTGTTGAAGCTGGAGGCAGTGGAGGTGAAGGAGTAAAGCTTTGAAAGAGTAGCACACAATCATGGGACTAGGGACAGAGTGAGAGGTGAACTTTATAAAATATCCTCTAAAAAGGCACATTTTCAAGTTCGTATTACAATTTTGTGCCACTACTGTGACATGTTTACATGCTTTAAGGCTCTAAAAGCAGTTTATTTTTCTTATACACCAAAGTACTCTGTTTTCCCAAGGATGTGGTCTCTGACTTGGCTGAGAAGATCCTGCATATTGGGGCTGAACATCCGACTGTGAAGAATGTGGTACTGCACATTGGAACAAATGATGTTGTGAAACAACAGTCAGAAGTGCTGAGAGAAGACTTTAAATGTTTGTTGGAAACTGCCAGCTCTCTAAATGCAGAGGTGTTCATCAGTGGCCCTCTACCGCCAGTCAGAAGAGGAGTGGAGAGATTCAGCAGATTGTTTGCACTGAACACCTGGCTTTCAACTGCCTGTACTGACCATTCTGTTCATTTTATTGACAATTTTAACTTTTTATGGGATCGCAGACATCTTTTCAAGGCAAATGGAGTTTGCCTGAACAAGTCAGGAGTGAAATTGTTTATCTCTAACATATTCAACTGCCTGCGTCATCAATCTGTTCCCTCTGCCAAGGACAAGCGGCAAGAGGAATCAAAACAGGAGAAAGACACAACACATCACGCAGAAAACCCTGAGGAATTATCACTGCACCCACCTGAGGAATGTTCTGATTATGGGAGACCTCTGAGACACATGGAGGAGTCTCCACTGCCCGTCACCCCCCCCCCCCCCCTGTCAACACCTTTGAGGATACTCCGTTCACCCTTTCACCCTCGCCCACCCTCCTGGAGATCACTGAACACACAAAGGAGATACAGAGGGTTGGCACCGATTCCTTCCTAGAGTTCAAAGACCAAACGAAGGCGATACGCAGGATTGGCAGCATGTCCTTTACCCCCGCTCCTCAACGACGCCCACCAAAATCACTGCAGAGACGCGCACCATCTCCCCCGTCCTCATCACCGCGCCTACGTCAACCACCTCCCCCCCCTGGCAGCATGTCCTCTACCCCCGCACCATCTCGCCCGTCTCCATCACCGTGCCTACGTCAACCACCTCCCCTCCCTTCAAGAAAGCATCTGCAGTCTCCGAAGCCTGATAAGGATGTGTGTGTACAAAACACAACAAACTCTTACTGATATGTGATGGGTCCAGGCTCAAGGGCGTATGGCACTCTCAACTCTTTCCAGGACATGCCAGGGCCCTGCCTGCCAGTAGCTTTGCCGATATCTGTGTTGATAGGTAATAGATTAAGAGCGGTGAATTATAGAAACAGGAAGCGCTCAAACGTTTGTGTGAGTGTATCTAATTTAGCAGTGATTCCATGTCAGCCACAGCTTGTTACAAAAAACATGACTGATAGTGTGTTTAACAAACTTAAACTAGCTTTATTAAATGTCAGGTCTTTGGCAGGAAAAACATTTTTAATCAATGATTTTATCACTGAGCACAATCTCGATTTTATGTTTTTAACAGAAACTTGGATTGAACAAAATAACAGTGCAGCTGTTCTTATCGAATCAACCCCTCCCAACTTTAGTTTATGAGTCAGGAAAGAATGCATAAGAAAGGGGGTGGAGTTGCTATTCTGTTCAATGATTCCCTTCAATGCAGGAAGACATCGTATGGAAACTTTGATTCTTTGGAATATGTGGCCCTTCAGCTGAAATGCTCCTCTCGAGCTCTGTTCCTAAATATCTATAGACCACCCAAATACTGTGCAAGCTTTTTTGATGACTTTACTGAACTGCTGTCTATAGTGTGTATTGACTTTGACCGTCTAGTCATTGTTGGTGATTTTAACATCCATGTTGACAACTCCCAGGACAGAGGGGCTAAAGAACTGTTTTGTGTTCTTGATAGCTATGGACTGACTCAGCATGTGACGGAGCACACGCACAATAGCACACTCTGGACTTAATTATCTCAAAGGGTCTGAATATCTCTAAGGTTGTGGTGACTGATTTTGCACTCTCTGACCATTCCTGTGTTTTCTTTGAGAGCTCTATTTCTGTTCACAAAAATGTTCAAAAAGAGGTAACCACAAAGCGATATTTAACTGAAAATACTAGGGAAATGTTTACTCAGAATTTTTCTACCACACTTGCCCCTGCCAACATCTCAGTAAATGAGCTAGTAGATCATTTTAATTCAAAAATTTAAAATGTTATAGATGCCATTGCTCCAACTAAGGTAAAGGAAGTGACTGGGAAGAAAATATCTCCATGGAGAAAGGCCATTAGCGTGAAAACAGAAAAAAGAGAATGTCGAAAAGCTGAACGCAGGTGGCGAAAAACAAATCTCCAGGTTACATTACATTACATTACATTGCATTTAGCTGACGCTTTTGTCCAAAGCGACTTACAATAAGTACATTCGACCAGGAAGACACAACCTTGAAGAAAACAGAATCATATAAGTATATCAGGTTTCATAGAGCCAAACATTTCAAGTGCTACTCAACTGGCTTTAGGTAATCCAGTCCTTTATTGGTATAAAAGTGCTTCGTTAATCGTTCTAACGCTCAAAGTGGAGTCGAAAGAGATGAGTTTTCAGTTTGCGCCGGAAGATGTGCAAGCTATCTGCCGTCCTGATGTCAATGGGGAGCTCATTCCACCATCTTGGAGCCAGGATAGCAAACCCACGTGTTTTCGCCGATGGGAACTTGGGTCCCCCTCGCAGCGAGGGCGCAACGAGTCGTTTGGCTGATGCAGAGCGTAGTGCACGCGCTGGGGTGTACGGTTTAACCATGTCCTGGATGTAGGAAGGGCCAGATCCATTCGCAGCACGGTAAGCAAGTACCAGTGTCTTGAAGTGGATTCTAGCAGTTACCGGAAGCCAGTGAAGGGAGCGGAGGAGCGGAGTGGTGTGGGAGAATTTAGGAAGGTTGAAAACCAGACGAGCCGCTGCATTCTGGTTCACTTTGAAATCTATAAAGAGAGACTTGGCCTTTTATCATTTGGAATTGAAAAACGCACGACAATCGTTCTTCTCTGACATCATTACCAAAAACAAAAACAACGCACGTGCCTTGTTTGCTACCGTCGACAGATTAACTAACCCCCCAGTGTCAGTAGCCTCTGAATTTCTATCCACCAGGGCGTGCAATGATTTTGCCTCCTTTTTCACTGACAAAATTCAGAAAATCAGACAAGCAGTCAGTGCCTCTGCATCAGGAACAGCAAATGTGTTGTCCCTATCTCCACTTAACATCAATTCAAACACCATGACACAATTCCATCAGATTAATGATAAAAACCTAGAGGACATTATACAACTTCTGAAATCCTCCTCTTGCTGCCTTGATATTATTCCAACAGGATTTTTCAAAGATGTTTTGCCTTGCATGGCCTCAGATCTACTTCATATAGTAAACAAATCTCTTCACTCAGGTATTTTTCCACAGGCCCTGAAAACTGCAGTCATTAAACCGCTCTTAAAAAAGAATAATCTAGATGCTTCAGTAATGAACAATTACAGGCCCATATCAAACCTGCCATTTCTAGGTAAAATCATTGAAAAAGTTGTTTTTCAACAGTTGAGTAATTTCTTGCATCTAAATAACTGTTTTGATGTGTTCCAGTCAGGCTTTCGTCCAAACCACAGCACTGAGACTGCTCTTGAAAAGGTCTTTAATGACATCCACTTAAACACAGACAGTGGCAGAACTTCAGTGTTAGTATTATTAGATCTCAGTGCTGCGTTTGACACTGTGTTGACCACAGCATATTACTAGACCGACTGGAAAACTGGGTGGGACTTTCGGAAACAGTTCTAAATTGGCTTGAATCCTACTTAAAGGACAGAAACAACTTTGTTTCTATAGATAAATACACATCTGAGTTGACAAATATGACATGTGGGGTTCCTCAAGGCTCCATCTTGGGGCCTCTTCTCTTTAACATCTACATGCTACCACTGGCTCAGATAATGAAAAACAACAAAATAAGTTACCATAGCTATGCAGATGACACACAAATTTACGTAACAATTTCACCAGGAGACTATGCTCCAATTCAAACACTGAGTAAGTGCATTGAACAAATCAATGACTGGATGTGTCAGAACTTTCTCCAATTAAACCAAGATAAAACTGAGGTAATGGTTTTTGGAGCCAAGTCAGAACGTATAAAAGTTAGCGCTGAGCTTCAGTCTGCAATGTTCAAAACAACAGATAAAGCCAGAAATCTAGGTGTAGTCATGGACTCTGACCTGAGTTTCAACAGTCACATTAAAACAGTTACTAAATCAGCCTACTATCACCTAAAGAATATATCTAGGATTAAAAGACTAATGTCACAGCAGGATTTGGAAAAACTTGTCCATGCTTTTATCTTCAGTAGACTGGACTACTGCAATGGTGTCTTCACAGGTCTCACTAAAAAATCTATTAGGAAGCTGCAGCTGATTCAGAACGCCGCTGCTCGAGTCCTCACTAACACTAAGAAGGTGGATCACATCACTCCTGTTCTGAAGTCTTTACACTGGCTTCCTGTGTGTCAAAGAATAGATTTCAAAATACTGCTGCTGGTTTATAAAGCTTTGAATGGTTTAGGCCCAAAATACATTTCTGACCTCCTGCTAAATTATGAACCATCCAGATCTCTCAGGTCTTCGGGGACTGGTCAGCTTTCTGTCCCCAGAGTCAGAACTAAACATGGAAAAGCAGCGTTCAGTTATTATGCTCCAAATATCTGGAACAAACTCCCAGAAACCTGCAGGTCCGCTACAACTCTGACTACTTTTAAATCCAGGCTGAAGACTTTTCTTTTTGTCGCTGCTTTTAATTGAACTATTCATATCTTAGACTGCACTGTAACTTTGATCCATGTACTTTTTTCTTTTAATGTTTAATTGACTGCACTGTAACTTTTATCCATGTATTTTTTCTTTTAATGTTTATTTTATTAGCTTTTCTTTTTAATGACTGATTTTAAATGCCATTTTCTTAATCTCTTTCATTTTTTGTAAAGCACTTTGAATTGCCTTGTGTTGAAAAGTGCTATATAAATAAACTTGCCTTGCCTTGCCTTATATTGTCTGTGCTGCAACACCTCTTTTCCAATGGAGGCGTTTCAGGCAGGGGGGAGTGTGTGAGAGAGAAACTCTGGGTGTTTCTCAATGTCAAGGAAGCTTGCTTGGTAGCACATGTACCTCCGAGTGAGTTCCTTAAGAAGCTCCTAGCCTCGGAAAATGAAGAATGGAACAGGAACAGTGTGCGTCATATGAGAGGCCCCGCCGTACATTTTCCACCAAAGATTTTGGAAATTGGTCCGTGCGCAAAGCATTGTGGGGATTTTAAGACCGCAGAGTCTACACAAGTGCAGCCTCGAAATTTCCAGCAACGAAGTACGCCGGGCTTGATAGAATTCCAAGTATCCTGGACATTAGAACAGTCCTTCGGCGGGACTCGATGTATCCTTGAAATAGTGGCTCTGGAGCAGCTTTCCTCGACATTGAGAAACATTCT
This sequence comes from Gymnodraco acuticeps, assembly GCF_902827175.1. Classification (NCBI taxonomy): domain Eukaryota; kingdom Metazoa; phylum Chordata; class Actinopteri; order Perciformes; family Bathydraconidae; genus Gymnodraco; species Gymnodraco acuticeps. The sequence continues at coordinate 1,156,858 of NW_022990682.1, forward strand.
TTTTTTTTACATGCACAAAAACCTAGATAAAACTACAGGAAAGGGGAAATCCCAAAAAGCATGATATGGTCCCTTTATTCAAGTTTCAGTAAACCATTTCAGATATCACAAAACTATATATAATATCAGTTTGACATTCAATAAGGGATGGGCGTTATGTAGAAAATCATATACCACCAAATCCCTCTATATCCATGTTGAACAATAATGTAGGTTTTGCCATTGATATCAGAACAATATCTGCGATTCTTGATAAATACTAATCAGCAATGTGGAATTTATTACTAAGTGGTTAAAGGCAAACAATAGAACAGCTACAACAGTCTGATACGTTTCATCACCTTACTACTATGCAGCCTTTCAAAACAGGAAACACTTTCAACATGATAGCTATGTAACTAAGAACTATCTTTTCTAACTGAAGGAAAGGAACATACAGGAAGTGGGAGAAAATGAAAGGAGAAAGACTGGGGTTGCATTCCAATAGTCCATTTAGCTTAGGAACCTTCCTAACCAAGTGAAATGACCCGGAAGTACGTCAGTGGCAGCCATGTTAAGTGCCGTTCCAATTCTCCAAATGAAAGGAAAGGAGGTTTCAAACTTCCTTTATAACCTCCTTTAGCTTAGGAACCACTGGACCTCCCTAACCGAAAGGAGAGGAGAAAATGCTGCCCCACAATGCCTTGCAGCCGCAGCATTTGCCGTCACTCAACAGTCGGCCGTTCAGGAAAACAACCGATTATGACGGAGAAATTATATCATGAAAGTTACGGTGCTTATTAAGGTTTTTAAAACGTATGTGGTAAGTTGCCAAAGTGCTTTGTTTTGAACGTTCATCAGTATTATAATCAAAAAGAGAAATATGAACGTTAGTTTTTACTGAAATGATCAAATAAAGTCAACATCTCACAGTCTTTACTGAGCTGTGTGGGGTTTGTTCAACTTTTAAAAGATGTTTGAATGGTGATATACACAGTGATAGATGTTAAGGACTAACGTTTATAATAAAAACATTTGTATTGATTTTAAGATCTTTTCATAGTTCATACAATCATACGTATTAATGTGGACCGGAGGGAGAGGGTGACGAGCATAAGTTTCACTTTCCTTTTTTATTTCAATTCCAACTTTGGTCATGAAGAATATGTTTCTCTGTTGTCCACGTTCATAAAGCATAAAACAACAGCATCAGAGCACGGTGCCGAGTCTCTAGATGAGTTTACAGTAGTCCCTCGTTCTTATTAAACATCCATGTTGTAGTCCGCTGTATAGAAAACTGTAGTTTCCATAGTTTCCCCACAGCAGCAGACGCACATTCATGACGTCCGCTGGCGCATCATAAACACGTCGAATAGTGAAAGTGCATTCGGATTCTCTAAAGTACCGCGGTCTCTTCTCCTAAATCCTTTTGAATTCTCATATCCACTATCCCTTAACCCTGTGACGTTCACTCAGAGGTCAAGGAATAGGAGATAGGGTTAGAATTTAGGAGCTGATTTTTGGATTATCGGAACGCAACCCAGGTCTTAGTGAGGGAGTTTGTGGAAAAACAGTGAGTGAGTATCAGCAAATGGAGAGTGAACAACCCCAGAGTGGTGTGTAATAGAACAATAACTAAAGAAAAAAGGAGGCTGCCGTATATCTGAGAGTCTAGTCATTGACATTATTGCTACATATGTAAAGACAAGTGGTACAATCAGCTATTTCTCCTTCAAATGACTATGTTCAAATCCTACCAGCTACCACAAAACATATGGAGTCAGTATTTTACAGAACACAGCGTATAATCCTCAAGATGAAAAATCCCATTGTGGTACTTTGAGGTCTGAAAACACAAGAGCCCCATACAAGTTGTTTAACATCAGCGACCACAAAGTACATCTAGATTTTCCTGATTAACCCCACAGAGGTCTTCATTTAATCCACTTTTCGTGACCGCAGACACCCACAACACAGCTTTGCCTAAGATCACAATAAAGGTGAACAAGAGTTGCTAAATCCTGTGAAAGTGGTCAAATCCCTTTGTCCATGAGAGTGAGCCTGTGGAGCATGTCTATCAGGAGGCTCCAGTGAGGAATTTGGCTGGAAGAGCTGCCTTTCCCAATCCTTGCTCTATGCACTAATCCTTATTGATTAATGGCTTTTTAACCGCCTTTGACATTTACCATTCCACTGTTCCTCTGCATTTTGTGCAGGCAGGGTTTCTGGGCCACTTTTCCCAGAATAGTAAATACAACATCAGTTCTTTATGTAAATAATATAGTGATTTTGTGAAGAACTACGAGGAAGATGGATTGAGGGGCTTTTGATTGTGATTAATTTCATAAACTACATTTTACGTACAATTATTTGCAACACTCCAAAGGTTTTACTCACTGTCTCAAATTCGGGACAGTTATTGCATCTCCCTCTTGCTTGGTGTAGCTAAACAGAACAATTATAAATACTTTATTTTTCTAAATAGGTTGGACAACACGTCAAAATAACTACTTATTTTATATTATAACTTCTTTAAAGTAGTGACATCAGAAGTCATCAACGCTTTAAAGACACTCAGCTGAATCACATATCAATAAAGATGTAATGATTATAACCCCTCAAAATTAAGTTCATATTCTCTACATATCCACTACCCTGTTTTGTGTAAAGTGTAAAAAATAACATTTATGAAGCGGAAAGCATAAATGTGATTCAACAGAACCTTATCTGGAAATATCAATATTGCATAAGCTAGTTTTGCAATATGAAATGTCAGCAGAACATTTGTTATCTTTGCTATGTTGGACACAATCCAAGGGTTGTTCAAACAAGCTTGTTTATATGCCTCAGGGAAGAAAGATTGTGCAATGGATTTGAATGTTAAAACAACATTATAGAGGTAAGGGATAAGCATGTACATGTCCTGTCTTCACAGAAATGGTAAGGATACTCCTCTAAATTGCGGATGTCGACTGCAACGATTTTGGGTTTGCCGGCTCTGGTCCTTTTGCCGGGACCGGACAATGACAGCTCACACAGGTCGATCAAGTCCTCGGCCGAGATCCGCGGGGAAACTTCTGCTTTCAGGTCACACAACGCCAGAGGGTCCCGGGACTACAAGACAAGAAGTCACAGGAGATCAGATGAAAAGGAAAGTGTAATGCTGGCTTTCAATGAATTTCTGAATAGAATTTGAATATAGATAGAATAGGAGGGATGAAACCCTCTTTAAATGGTCACACATGCAGAGCACACAGCACACACAGTGACATTTGTTCTCTGCTTTTAACCCATCCTAGTACCAGGAGCAGTGGGCAGCTATTGTACAGTGCCCGGGGAGCAATGGGAGTGGGGGGTTCAATCAATCCACAACTTTATTAATCCCGCAAGGGGCAATTGGTTATGAGCAGCTTATGTCATGTACACAGGCAGGAACATACAGGAAGAAAACACACAGAAACACCCGGGAGCAGAGATGTTGATCATTCCAATGTACATGATAAATAGTTCATAGCATCACAATAATAAATAAATAAAGAATCAAGTTAAAAAGCCTATCAAGAATTGTAAAGTTTGAGTGCAGAGGGGATGAATGATTTTGAATAGCGATTTGTCTTAAGAGCAGGTAGAGCATATCTACGCCCTGATGGCAACAGATGACATTCATCTGCAAGAGCATGACCTGGAGAGGCCAGTATGCTCTCTGCTTTCCGCAGTTGTTGTCACAGTCTGCTTTCTCACTCACCTATTTTCTGCATTAACATTCCTTAGTCACCTGGTAGTCACACCCTGTCTCTCTCTCACTCTGTTACACCCATCAGCTCCATTAGTATTTAGGCCCACTTCACTTTCACCTCAGTGCCAGATCGTACTTTGCAGCATGCCAGTCTTTCCCGCATTACCCTCCAGATTGCTTTCCCGGTTTCGACCCTGCCTGTCCCTGACCATCAATCAATCAATCAATCAATGTATATTTATATAGTCCAATATCACAAATGTTACATTTGTCTCAGTGGACTTTACAGTTTGTACAAAATATCAGTATGACAATACGACACCCTCTGTCCTTAGACCCTCACATCGTACAAGGAAAAACTTCCGAAGAAAACCCACAGTTTAAAGGGAAAAAATGGGAGAAACCTCAGGGAGAGCAACAGAGGAGGGATCCCTCTCCCAGGACGGACAGACGTGCAATAGATGCCGTGTGTAAATTGAAAAGATAATACATTTGCAACATAGGTAGTCCAAATGTTTGGAAATGCATGTGTGTATAATAGGAAGATGAATCCACGAGGATATCCATCCAGGACCTATGATCCAGGACCACAGCCACGACTCAAGATCCTGGGCTCGCGATCCAGGACAGAGGAGCGCAGGATCATCCATGACTCCGGATCCCGGCGTATACAGACACCAAAAAGAAAGACATTTGGGGAAGCTGGGTTAATCGGAACATGAGAGTACACAGGTATAGACAGAGAGAAGGAAGAAGTAAGATGTCCCCCGACAAACTAAGCCTATATCAGCAAAACTAGGGGCTGAATCTAATCAGCCCTAACGATAAGCTTTATCAAAAAGGAAGGTCTTAAGCGCACTCTTAAAAACGGATAGGGTGTCTGCCGCCCGAACACAAACTGGAAGCTGATTCCACAAATGTGGAGCTTGATAAGAAAAGGCTCTGGCTCCCATTGTACTTTTAGAGACTCTAGGAACAACCAACAACCCTGCATTCTTGGAACGCAATGCCCTAGTAGGACAGTAGGGTATAATGAGTTCTTTAAGGTAAGATGGCGCCTGCCCATTAAGGGCTTTGTAGGCGAGAAGAAGAATTTTAAATTCTATCCTGTGTTCTATAGGGAGCCAGTGTAAGGCAGCCAGAACAGGAGTAATGTGGTCCCTTTTCCTAACTCTGGTTAGTACACGAGCTGCAGCATTTTGAATCAGCTGAAGCGACTTGACTGACTTCTTGGTACACCCTGATAATAAAGAGTTACAATAATCCAGCCTTGAAGTAACAAATGCATGGACTAGTTTCTCTGCATCGTTTTGAGGCAAGATATGCCTGATTTTTGCAATGTTACGTAGATGGAAGTAGGCGGTCCTTGAAATGTATTTTATGTGGGCGTTAAAGGATAAATCCTGATCAAATATAACACCAAGATTCCTTACAGTCTCACTGGAGGCCAAATTAATGCCATCCATAGTTAGTATATCCTTAGATCATTTGACCAGCCTGCCTCGCCTGCTCCCTGACCCGTTCTGTACCTGCGACTCCCGTCCTGCTTTCTCCTGGAACCCTCGCCTGTCCCCGACCAGCCCTTTGCCGACTATCTGCCGTTTTGTCTCCTACCAGCATATTGTCTTCAATAAAGCTGGTTACCGACTATCCCTGGTTTCCCGTGTTCTGCATTTTGATCCTCAGCTCGTTTGTGACAGTTGTTGTTGGTTGCAAAAGGAGTTTAAGTCTCTCTGCTTCACTCCGATGATTAGAGCAGGTTTTAACAATGTTGTTTAGGCTGTTCCTGTCTTTCAGTGTGAGGCTATGTAACCAGGTTTGTCTGGTGCCTTGCTCAAGGGCACCACGGCAGGGCCCAGGAGGTAAACTGGGACCTCTCCAAGTAGCAGTCCACACATTACATTACATGTCATCTGTTATAGGCTTTTATCCAAAGCGACTTACATAAATTCAGTACTGTGGGCAATTTGGGGTGAAGTGTCCCAGGGACACAACGACATGCTGACTGCAGTGGGACTCGAACTTGCTATCCCCTGATTTCAAGTCCAGCACACTATCCACTGAGCCACAGCCGCCCTTCAACACTCCATATATAGGTCTGTGCGGGGACTTGAACCGGCAACCCTACGGCTCACAGTCCAAGCCCCTACTGACTGAGCCACTCCCAGACAAAAAATTATAATACTTTTTATTTTTTTTATTATAATAATATAACAAATGTGATAAGAAATCAATGTCAAATTATGAAAGGTAGACAGAAACTAAGTGTCGGGTTGGATATTGTTGCTCCTTGAAACCAGGAGACCAGAGATTAGACTGGAATTATTTGTTTACTAAACTCTCTCCTTGAAATATTTCAGAATATTCTTGCAAACATGATTTTAATCACTTTATGAAACCAGAAAAACAGAACCACAGATGCCCAGCAGCAGTGACCAGAACATTGTCTTTCACTAGCTACCACGTTTGCTGCCAAATGGGTTCATTAAAGCACCGAGCCAGAAGCATCGCTGCAGGGGACTGAACCCTGGTCTCCGTGTAAAACCTCTATGATTCCCCACATGATCTGAGATATTTGGAAACATAACATTTTAAAGAACTGAGAATGCTGATGGGCTTTTTAGACCCTAAGGCACTTCAAAACAATAACAAACAAAGTTGTGATATGAGTGGTAATTAGGCTGTGGTGCACTTCATTTCATTGTTATGCGAGTTAAATAGTGCATAAATACTAACAACACCTATATATGAATTTCAGCACATTGTGTGGAAGCCATAATAAATCAGAGACAGACCACATGATGAGTTGGTTGAGCACCAAGCCTCTGCCTGCCAACTATTAAATACAATGATTGATAAAAGCAAAAACTCCATTGGCGTTTTGAACAATGTTTCCATCCAGCGGCGAAAAAGTCATTGACTTGTGAGTCCAGAAATGATTTTAAAGAACGTATCAATTATGTGAAAATGTAACTTGGTCTAAGACCTTGGAATTGCAGTTATTATTGTTTTCTTTAATCATCCTTTCAAGAGACATGTTCAACTGCCACCTGATGCCTCTTGCCTCAAATGTAGTTAATAGATGAGGCCAAAACAAAAGTCACACCCACTAAATACATGGCCAAAAAGTGAAATGTTTTAATTAGAAACATTCATTTTGAATTCAGGAACAGTAATCCAACTCCACAACATCACACAGCAGAAATGATGCAATCTGCTACACTATTAAAAAAAGTTGAGTCAACAACTCCGTGTCAAAATGACCACAATAACTGAAATTGTATTAAGACATGGTGATTTTTCGTCACAGTCAGGGAACTATGTCAAAAAGCAAACTTAAAGGTCAAAATGTTGCCATTTTTCCAGGTTTAGTGAAAAACTAACATTTGAACTAAGAAACTACCTAATAGAGTTCATTGTGAACATTTTAAACTGTTGAATGAACTGCAAATCAAATGATGTTAAAATTGGAAGGAATGTTTATTGCATCATAGATCTTAAACAATTGAGAGGTCAGGTGCCCTTTGTCAATAATAAAACCAAAATGTGTGCGAATTTGCAAAAAACATGACTGCACTAAAGACATTGACATATTTATATAGTATTTTGGCAAAGTCATCCCCCCTGTTTCCCCCTTTCAAGGCGAAATGTATAATAAAAGGCACTCCAGCCCAAAAAACATCTTAAAACAAGAATAACACGTTTTTTTAAAGTAGGGCGATTTAATAAACAACATGACTGCACAGCATTGAGTACGCTCTATTTGCAAAGAGGGCTGACGGAACATTGACATAATGTCACTGTAAACACATGTTAGCAGGTATTTGTCTTCATCAGCATGTCGATGCCCTCTCCCAAGTAGAACAAAGTGAAAAGCTGAACGAGAATTCTTAATAGCAGTTTCTACACCCAGGGCTCTGTTTTTGAGTTTATTTTTTCTAATATTCCCCATTGAGACTAAAATGTTACATATAGGTTTACACAGAAACAATACCAGCCTACATTTCTGCTGTTAATCTTTGTTTTACATTTTGATGAGCTTTCAAAAACACATGAGCTTCAAAGATAGTGCTAAAACCATACTGTAAATGTAGTTTATTAGTTTCAAATAGAACTTGTGCTCAGTTATTAGTACTATAAACAGGATTAAATAAAATACACTGGGAGCAGAGAGTTGCACCAATCTCTCTTTTGAACGTGAAATGACATGTTGCTTTTGGACCAGACTCAGCTTGTGTGTGTTCAGCTGGGACTTTTTGCTGCGATGAGCAATAATTACAGCAAGTCCTGTTGACAATCACAAACCTTTTAATCACCGAAGCAGCGGCGCATGTGGCTTTCGTTTACGTGTATGCATAAATCAGTAGAGTGTACAAGATGGCTGGTCAATATAAAATACAATTTCCTTCTTGTCTCATGGAAGGAGTTGCCAATACTAATGAGTAAATACAGGGTGAAAAGTGGACACGAGAAGAACAGGAAATCACTGATAAATAGATGCTAAATCCATACTTTTCTTAATGCATCCAAACAAACACAAAGAAATATGTTAAATTGAAGGGTGGGTCGACTTGTCTTCTTTTAGACAAGGAATGCTTTTAAAAGATTACTTCCTCAAATAAAAAAATTGTCCTTCAACAAAAAAAACACTTACCAGGGAACCACAGATAAGCAGTTGTTTTGACAACCCTCCAATGCTAATCTGTTCTGTACACATCATTAAAAGGAAACTGACAGATGGGTGTTCGGCAAACATTTTTAACATTTCCTCGCTAGGTCAGAATCTCTTGTCACAACATGTTGATTCTGACCTACAGTAATTATAAAACGCCCATGGTTTTCTTGTAAATCAGGTTGATTACAGTGAAATGCTGATCTATCGTGGCATTTGTATGACTTCCAATGTACTGTTGAAACAGCAATCAAGCCGGTTGACCCCTGATTGGGAGGTTTACTTTAAAAATGTAATCCGTTACAATTACTAGTTACGTAAGCCGAGTATCAAATATCAAAGTTATGTAACTTAATTAGTTCCTGTTACTTTTTGATTGCCACAATATGACATTTCAATGTAAATAAATAAAAGAGAACAAAAATATCAACTAGATGTTTTTTTACTTAAAGGTGGGGTAGGTAATTTTGGAGATCCAGCTCGAGTGCGCTAGAATTTGAAAATACACAACCGGAAAAAAATCTGCCTCTTCCTTCAGACTTCCTTTCAGAGCCCCTCCTCCAACACACACGAACGCGCACATGACCAATGAGGGCACGAGATAAGTTTGTGCACAGATGGAAGGCTGACAGGCAGGTAGACCATCCAGTTACTTTAGCCGGGCCGACTAAAATGATTGGTCGTGCTTTTTACAGCGCCACGGCTTCCAGAAATGAATTTTTTTAATGTATTTATTGTCAAAGCATTGAATGTATTCATTGCTATCGGGATGTTAAGAGCATTCCATGGAATATAACAAAAAGTGTTTCTGAAATAAATTACCTACCCCACCTTTAAGTGTATTATGAGACAACAGAACAATGTCACCTTAGAAAAGAGGACACTGAGATATTTACAATCCAAAATGTATCCTCGGCTCAGTAAAAGCCTGCATTTAAGCATATTCAGGCAGTAGCCTATTCACCACCAATGAAACACATGAGCACATACCACGGTTAAACTCACACACAGTATTTTATGAACATATAGGTTCACCTACTGAATTACAAAGTCCAAGTGAAAACCGTAAAGTAAATTCAGGTGTAGATTCACACTTAAAGTAATAGCCTACAGAAAAGTAAAGCTTACAGAGAAGAAATACAATCTGCTCCTTTTACAACAAACACAATATGGTCTTTCTATTTCTTTAGTACCAGTTTAATCATGCAGGTTATCCTTGATCCCTGAAGAATTCAACATCTTTTTTATGTAGCTCTAAAGAATATAATAACCTATTTTATGTATCCTGATTACGTAATCCCATTGTACACATATCATTTGTGACTCGACAAGCCTGGCCGTCACACATCTCTAGAGAGTTGAATGGGTTCAGTTGTTGCCTGATCACATCTATAAGCACATTTTCCGTGTGCTGATCAGTAAATATTATTCGGAACAAATCGATCTACGTAAGTAAATTCCAACAATATTTCTACACATGAATGTATCCATACACATCGAATACAAGAGACTGAAATAGGAACAAATGTGCAGCCTGTCATTGCCTGAGGCTGACGGAGCAGTTAAATGTCATGGCAAGCAGTGCGTGCCAACGGAGAAAGGTTTAATGACACTTTCGCATTTCATTGGCGTGACAGTGATGAGGCTAAATAGGAGCTGCTGATAAAAACAAAATCCTCTGCAGTGGTTTGTGCAACACTTTAATGCTCATAGCCCACAGTTGCCAAAGAAACCCCAATCACTTTCACATATGAACTGGGAACAACAGTGTCTTAGAGCTCGGATAAAGCTTGATGACAAGGTCAATGACTCATGTAAAGTGCCTTCACAAAGCGTGATTGTATCTGTGTTGAGGTTTATACACATCAAACAACACAGGCAACAGTGTTTGAGCATCATTTCTAAAAAAAAAAAAAAAAGGATTTGCCAAGTCTGCAGTCAGACCGAAGAGAAGAAGCAGAGCATAATGGAGGCCAGGTATCTGATAAAAAGTGCTGACAACAAATACCACACCACCACACAACACAGCACACACACACCACACACACACACAACACACACACACACACACACACACACACACACACACACACACACACACCACAACACACACACACACAACCCACACACACTACACACACACACACACACACACACACACACACACACACACACACACACACACACACACACACACACATCCTACACACACACACCACACACCAGACACACACACACACACACACACACACACACACACAATCTCTCTCTCTCACACACACACACACACCCCAATCTCCACAGGGCTTTAAAGCAAAGAATCCCCCCAGTTTTTTCATATACTTCGTGTTTGATTTTCTGACCATTCAGCAGTAACCAATATTGCAGGAATGATTTTCTTTTTTCTTTTAAAAAGAGCAGACGCCTCTAATGAAAGCTCTTCTCTATTTTTGCTGACAAAAAGAGTCCAGATGTGAACTTTGACAACTCACTTCCAGTCTCTGAAGTATAAGGCAGCATAAGATATTTGCTATGAACTTAAATGTGATGACTTCACAAGATCCTGAGACAGAATTGTGATAAAATATTCCTTACACATAGTACATGAAGTCTAAAATGTTCAAACTGTACTGAACTATTGGAGGTATGACTTTGCAACATTAACGGACACAGCAAGATTGAATCCAACATTTTTACAAAGCTTGTAAGGTTTAGTTTCTACTGACAATGTGTCAATGTGATATTCATTCAACTCTATGGACATTTGTATATTGTTAATAATATTGAGACATTTTAATAATAATCACATGATATGATTTATTGCTGATATGTTGTAATAAATTCAAGGTTCAAGGTTCTTTATTTGTCATACGAACATAGCTACAGAGTAGTTATGTCGATGAAAATCTTAGGTCACAGGCTTCTCCAACAGTGCAACACAATAATACAGAAAAACAGAAAAATATAGTGTAAAGTAAATATTAAAAAGTAAATACAAAAAGAAAAATAGTTTAAAAAAGGTGAAGTAGTGAAATAAGAGTCTATATGTAAGCTAATGGAATGATATATTAGATAAATAATGACTAAGTAGCAGATGAATGTTATGGATGTTGTTACAACAGTTCAGGTGTTTAACAGTTGTATTGCCTGCATCATATACTGTATATCATGGAGCTATTGATTGATATTGATTGTTGATTTGCCAGCCAGATGTATATAAATATTGTATACTGTACATTATCCTTCCTAATTGGAAATGCTCAATTTCACAGTTTTACAGGTTCAAGGGTACACGTGGCGTACAAGCACTGCCAAATGTACCCATGGACATCCATTCGCTCAATCACTGAAATACGAGCTCTGCCAGCTGTTAGATGACAGTGAGAAAACATCTGCTCATCCATAGAGAAAAGCACTAGCCTCCCTTGCAATTTAACACATTTGGCTTATTTGATTCGTCAAAATGAATAAGGACTTTCTAGCCTATACGAACATCATGTTCTTTATGTACAGCAAATACACACATCTATCGTGAGTTGAGTTGAGATGTACCACTTATACATTTAGGAACACATTGAGCTGTTTATAACGGTCTGTGCCCAAATGCTGCTCTGCTAGAGGCTGCCACAGAGGAGCGTCACTCTGCACAAATCTGCATGCAAACACTATTAACAACGAGAATGGCACTCGGACAGAGCAGACCTCGCTTTGGCAAACGGTTCATTCACATGCTCCTCGGATGGTCCCTTCACCCAGGTTGGAAAGTCATTCATTCAACTTCAGTGTCTTCATGAGTCCTAACTCGTTATGTGGAAACAACATGTTGCCTTTTTTTTGTTGCACTGAGCATTTATAGCTGTTTCCGATGTTTTCTGACGTAAGGGGGCATTTTCCCAGATAGAAACCCATTTTGCAACGTTGTTTGAATGCACCATGAATGCAGCACAAATGCCTCGGCCTATCTGACAATGTTAACAACTGTAAAACATTTCGGTTTCTATCGGCCCACACTGTTCCACAAGGTGTCATGAAATCAGACGGACAACCACCTAACTAGATGAACCAACTAGAAACTCAATTCATAACAAAGATTGATAAGACAAAGTCAATTAAATGAATTGTGTGAATTGTGTTTGTATTTGTTTTGCCAGGATTAGATTGTCTTATTGTCTTATTATTCTTAGTGGCTCAGAAAAAGGAGAAGGGGAGCCTGTTTTCACCAATTCACTCACTCGGACCAAGCTGAGCGGACAGCAGCTGTCCAGTGAGACGGATGTGTGTTTACAAGGGCTGAGAATCTGCTGACAGAGCCTCCTGTCCTCTCACCAGAGAGAGGGGTAGGGCACAATACTACACAAATAACTCTAAGCATCAGTACAGTATTATCCACACTACTTTTACAACATGTTTGAGAAGTCAAGACATTGTGGAGTATGAGAGAATAAGTAATAATGGCTGTGCGAATGTAGTTCTGCGGTATTAGTGAGTAATGCTTGTTGTTTTATTCAATCTATTCCATAAGAGTTAAGCATAAAGGACATTTACATTTGTCAAGTCTGTTTGCTAAAAAGGAAAATAAAAAAGGTTATTCCCTCAGGTACTTTTATCACCTCAGCAGTAATTAATTAAAGAGCTGACATTTCCAAAACAATAAGTCTTTCTGAAGAATGATCAAAAATTAAAGTGCGGTATCTTCCGACTCTCCATCCAGACCTGCCGGACCAAATGTCACAGAGAGAAGACATCCGCCTGAGGAGGAGAGGGAGGAGAGTGGAGATGGGAGCCAAATGAACCCAGCTAAGACCTTGGGCTATCGCACTACCAAACCTAATCATTGCTGACGTCCGGTCGCAGCAAAATAACCCTCAGTGAGAAGAGAGAAGGCAGACTGAGGTTGCATCAATGGTGCTCAAACGTCAAAGCTAAAGGACAATGTTTCCCTAATGTCCACTTTCTATTGTTAAGGATTCAAGCCGGATTATCTGCCAAGAGAATTCACCGTTGTTTCTGTTGCTTATGTTCGCATTCCTATTGACGCAAATTGAAAAAGAAGAACAACAGGAATGTAATTCTGTGTGTCATGTTTTCTTGTGTAGCAGAAATGGACTAGGCTACAATTGCTTTTGACAACAATGGTGCTTTAATCCCTGAATCCTTAAATAAGTGCTTTTTACAAGGCATATCATCTGGAGAAAAGATGGTTAAAGCCTTAAATAAGCCTTTACAGACAGAAAGAAAACACGCCATGTTATCCTGATTAAGGTGTTTACATCATTTTCTTCTGTTGATCTTGTGGGGGTGAACTGAAAAGGGATTTTGTCCAAAACCGCCAGTTATCAGATGCTACTTCCCATAAACCGTCATTTGCTGTTGCCAGTCTTCACGTTTACTCTTGCAGCACTTTACAAACGTTACCTAACTTTAACTGAAAAAGTGAAATGCCTGAAATGCCTCGGGCTATCGCACTACCAAACCTAATCATTGCTGACGTCCGGTCGCAGCAAAATAACCCTCAGTGAGAAGAGAGAAGGCAGACTGAGGTTGCATCAATGGTGCTCAAACGTCAAAGCTAAAGGACAATGTTTCCCTAATGTCCACTTTCTATTGTTAAGGATTCAAGCCGGATTATCTGCCAAGAGAATTCACCGTTGTTTCTGTTGCTTATGTTCGCATTTCTATTGACGCAATTTGAAAAAGAAGAACAACAGGAATATAAACCGTAATTTGCTGTTGCCACAGTCTTCACGTTGACTCTTGCAGCACTTTACAAACGTTACCCAACTTTAACTGAAAAAGTGAAATGCCTGAAGAAGATGTGTGTGTGTGTGTGTGTGTGTGTGTGTGTGTGTGTGTGTGTGTGTGTGTGTGTGTGTGTGTGTGTGTGTGTGTGTGTGTGTGTGTGTGGTGTGTGTGTGTGTGTGTGTGTGGTGTGACATTTCAACAAAGTGCAGTCCCTCCCTGAATGTTTTCTGAAGAAGAGGGTGGGATGCAGATTGATGCGGCCATGGATCGATGCCACCACCCACCCATTTGTCATTCAGCCGAAGCCCAAGATTACAGCAATCACTTGGGCACACAAGCGATAGGGCTGATAAAGTGTTTGTGAGCCTTCTGGACACGATGCACTCAGGTGTGAAAGGTAAACAAGGCTGTGCCGAGAAAACTAAACGGCCTGTGAGAAAGACGGCATCAACAAACACTTCTCAAAAATACGTTTTTTTTAAAAAAAACACTTTTTCTGCGTGTTTTTATATGAATGTGTATCTTTAATTCTGTTTTTAAGAAGTGGCCTTATCTCTCACTTCACGTATTTTAAAGACTTCAATACAAAAAGTAAAGTTTTACTTTAAAAATGATTTACTTTATTTTTGATGAGGCAATTTGACTGTTTATATTTGCAAAGAGAATTTTTTTTTTTTTTTTAAATCAATATGTGGCCACTTTGGGAAATAAAGGCTGAGGTCGACATGCGCTTTATCAACAAATAAACTGTAACTTATCATTCCTGAAGAAATCGTTCTAACATGAAAAATCAATATAGCTTAACAGGTTTACTGTGCTGCGATAACATCAGGTGTTGATGTGTGAAAGGAACAGGTGTTGGGTAACAGTGAGTCACTCTTTGTGCAAATAACAACTATTGTGTTTGTGGCGAAAGAAAATTCATGATAACAGTCTGAAACTATTCACGTTTGGGAAATATTTCACAAAGAAAAGTGTGACCGCTTACATGACATGTTACTTGTTAGACGCTTTTATCCAAAGCGACTTACATACTCAATACTGTGGACAATCCCCACAGGAGCCATTTGGGGTGAAGTGTCTTACAGGGACAAAACGACATGCTGACTGCAGTGGGGTTTGAACCCCTGATCCGAACACCAACGCAAAACCCACTGCGCCACACGCCTCCTTACAACGAAGCCTCACAAGACAACTCTAATTCATAACTTAAAATAAGCAGCTGATGATTCATACGTTATAAACCTTTTAATAGTCATGTCTGTAAAGAAGCAGTCTGCGTGGACGTCACTGAACAAGATGTAGAGATGGCTCATATACTGACTATATGAACACATGATACATACATGGACAGAAATCAAACAAAACATTATTAGATAAATTAGTTATAGCCTGATATTCATATTACGTATCACTGATCATTGCATTTGAAAATAGGTTTTGAAATGCAGTATTACATGAGATGTTTTCATTGTTCCATGAAAATACCTCATTATTTATATGTTATTACATGCTAAATATGTTAGGCATTAACAAAAAGGCCACATGTTTTTTAAGATATAAAAACACACATATGTTCCTGAATCATTCAGTATCATAAAACAGGGTATAGTATGGTGAAGAAAAAATGATTAAAAACCTGTATTGTGTCATGTTCAGGCCTTGAAAAAGCCTCACTGTGTTGAAAGAGACAGCTCATTACCTCAGATACAAGACACCTGGAACAAAGCCTTGTACTTTACTGAACAAAGGTTACAACATAGAAACAAATTGGAAATGATTAAAAGGAGACTTTCTTCTGTCTCACTGCGGCTTAGTCACTAACTCATAACAGGTGGATGTACTTTGTAGATAATAATGAGAATCAGTCCACCGCTTTGTAAATAAAAGGTGGCTTACTTTAGATATCCCTTTATTTAATTGGAATTTTAGTGTGCATGTGTGTGCATGCGTGTGTGTGTGTGTATGTGTGTGTGTGTGATGAGTTACACTTACCAAGTCTGTTTTGGGCATATCCTGGTAGTCAGACGTGTAATATGACGCTGCTTTCCCAAAGCCATTGTCTCCAGCAGCCTTAGGTGGCTGAGCATGCTGTCGATAGGTTGCGCTCTTTGGAGTCCAGCAGAACAGGTTGATGGATTCACGAACACAGCGCTCAATGTCGATTTCTGTGCAACAAAAACAACAGGAGAAAAATATAAATACATAAAGTTAAACCTAGTCACGAAATATATGTTAGAAAGTTAGCAGGGGGCCTTTTATATCCAAGAAGACTAGATAAAGTCTACAGCCATGCTAGCGGCTCACAGACACAGTAGTTTTTCAGCTAATTGCTAATGTTAGCATGCTTACATATTTAAAATGACAACACACTGAAGTTTAGCAGGTGTGATGTTTCCCCTGGTCATCACCTTATTTTAGACTGTAAGCATGTTAAGATTTGCAAATTAACACTTAACACAAGTTACAGCTGAACTAATAGTGTGATTGGTCTTGCAGATATTTGCTATTAAAACACACAAAAACATTTTCGAGTCCTTTCAATTTATTCTGAGGGAAGCCATGGAATAGTGGCCAAGACATATTTCACTTAAAAGCTAAATAAACTCAGAACAGAGGGTATTCATCTGCTAATCTCTGAATGTTCACTTACCACTGACAACATTTTTACTACAAGATGATTGAACTGCTGTCAGAGCATAAAATGAATGAATACAAATGTGAATCCCTCCCTTGAATTACACAATAAGCATAAAGGATTATGTAAATGATGTGTGGGAGGTTTAGTTGTAGACGTGAGCAACTTGACCTTAGCATTTTGCTGCCATTAATACTCATAAACAGTCATTCAGCAGAGCCTTTTTAAGATCCTATCCGCCCATTGTATTGCTGCTGTACCTCATGTGAGCACTAACCCAAAAAAGCTTTTTTACAGCAAAGCAAAATGTTCTTCTGTTCCCCTTAATGCCATCCTTCCCCTGCTTCTTACTTTGAGAATAGAGAGGATTAGGAAACAGGGACTCTGGATTAGCCGAGGATTTGTGTAAATTAGGAATTCTTTCCTTCACACTCTTAACACTGACAGGCTCTCTCTTTCACTCCCCTTTTTTCTGGTGGATAACAAGCAAGTTGGCCTAATGAGCACTCCTTGGTATGACCTGCACCTGGCCCAGGCTCAAGGGAAATGATTAAAAATATGTATATTTCCCCGACGATATGTCCCACAGCGGCGTCGAGGTTAGGGTGCTGTCACTGTCAGCTGTCATGGGACCTCACAGACTCAGTTACAAGGTTCATTCGAGTGAAAAACACACCGGTGGTCCGAGATTCCTCACCGAGAGGCTCGCATGCAGTTCAGGGAAAACACATGTTCCCCTAGGGCAGGGATGGGCAAATGGCGGCCCGGGGGCCACATGCGGCCCCCATCTACTCTTTTTGCGGCCCTCAGATTAATTTATAAACAACGTAATTCATTTAAAAAAAAAAAATATATATATATATATATATATATAATATATATTTGTAATGTTTTTACTTGTAGTACTGATACCGTCCACTAGACTCCTAGTAACGTCGCGAGCTGCGTACATGATTTCAAATACTGGCGCTGAGGAACAGCAGAGTGCGACTTTGTGTGTTTGTGTTGACATTCCCCTTATTGTGGAATAAGTGGAAAAGGGGAATGCAGAGACTGGCTACAAGTGTCTTAGGTTCAAGTTAGACAACTAATGTCTGGGTAGTGTTCATGACTTCATGTTTATGTCATCTTAATGGTTAATCTCAATGCACACACATTTGCTTTACAATAGTTTAAAATAGTCTTATTCCACTGTTAAATAACCTGTTCAATACAAACATGCCACTTGTAAACATTAAAGAAAATGTCTGTGAACTGATATTTGTTTAGTGAGCTTATTAGAGGATGTTCCCTGAAAGATTGTAAAATGTCAATGAAGATGTCAGACTTAGTATATTTGTTAATAATTACATACAACACATGGAATTTGTGTGTGTGTGTTCCAAGTGAATCTGCAGCCCCCTGGTGGCCAGTACATCAATTATGTGGCCCCCACCACCATCAAAGTTGCCCATCCCTGCTATTCTAGGGCCTAGGGCGACAAATGCTGCATGCAATCACTTCGCGGGCTAAAAAGAGGCAGGGATGAGCACGAGGAGATTGATAGCGATGTTAACAAGCCCTGGGCTCAGCTGGGCATTCCAAGGAAGCTAACTCTAAAACGTTTCTTTTTTAGTCAGATAAAATTACATTTCCGTAATTACACAGTAGCGTTGATTGTGGGTCTGAATTGTTGCCACTAATAGTAGAATAGCATGATTAGTTAAGAGCAGCTTGGGGGAATTTTGGAATTGGATTTTGGTGCAGAGGAAGCTAGAACTGACAATAATGGAGATAAAATACCCACAGAATATAATCCATTGATTGTGACATTTCCCCTCTCTTTTTGTGAATGTTTTTTTTATTTGTAAACCATAATAAAATGCCTTATATTGTTTAACATATTTTACATATACATTTGGGTTGCAATGTATTGTGTTCAGTTTAAATATTTAAAATCGTCAATGTTGACATTACAAGTGTAAATAAAACATTATTCAAATGCAAGGAGGACTGCAGTTTTTCCAACACCTAATCTGATGTGATTGCAGCCGAAATGTGTTCAGTAATGTGTTATTTTCTTGTATGAAATTGCCCACAGAGCAGCTTGTTAGTTTTCTGAACGTGTTGAATGCTCACTGGAGCCAACTCAGAAAAACTACTTGTCGAAATTTAATTTGCGGTTCTGAAAATAGGTTTCAGTTATTCTCAAATGAGAACTTCTCTTGGGTAAAGTGTAGTGAGCTCACAAATAACACCCAGCTTCTCTGAAGGTCTGAGTACTTGTTGACAAAGTTAAAAATTGTCAACAACCTATAGTGAGTTAGGAATGATTATTTATAAAATACCCCCCAGGTCAATATAACCAGAAGGCAAGGCAAGGAAAGGCAAGGCAAGTTTTTGTATATAGCACCTTTCAACACAAGGCAATTCAAGGTGCTTAACTATGTAGAAGACTATGTATAGTACACATGATGTCCTCTTTAAAAGGTCCCTATCTTGTTTTGGGGGTTTCCTCTTCCCTGTGTTTTTCATAGGTTTTTGTGCATGAAGTATTGTTTGTCTTTCGTCAGCTCAATCTAAAATACTCCCTATATATCAGTCAATACCAAAATCCCCAAATGTGAATGTGTCATGCCATAATTGTCATGCACTCCCAAAACAAAACCTTCAACATCAATGTTCGACCTCTCCTTCTGTTTTTAAAGGGTCCCTCTGTGTAATGTTGCCCGGAGGTCTTTTAGCTGCTTGTGGTTGTTTTTCTCGGAACTAAACGTCTATAAGAAGCGCTCATCGGTTCTGTGCCCAGCCCTGCTCATTGAGACAGATGTTAATGTCCCGTGAAGGCGAGTGCCGCTGCATCATCAGTAAATACACGGTTCCTGTCAGCCGGGGAGCCTCGCTGGTCCATTGTGAATCAATGAAGTCTCAAACAGGAGAAAGTTATAGATCACCCGAAGCTACAAGACTAAGCCAATTGGAATCACAAAATGAGATGAATTGCCAACAGGCTGAGATGTATCACTGGCTCCAAGGCAAAACGCTTACCTGTTTCCCATTGAATTTAATTTCCAACTCTAATATACCGAGTGTGATATCATTCATAAAACTTAATTTAAAATAATTCAACATTTTCTTTTCAATTAAGTAATAGCCCAGATAGTCAGGATGAATTAAAAAAAAACATAAAAACATATATTAAAGAGAAAGTTAAACGTAGGACGATGAGTATCCATAATAATTGACAGTTTGGTGAACCAGCAAAGGGACCTTATAGTCTGAATCACTTCTCCTACATTTGGACCGCTCCTCTTCATTGGAATATTGGCAACTATAGACTTCCCAGTGTTATGTGTAATAGGCTTGTCACTGAGAATTATTGTCACTGGCCTCATTTACTGCCTAGGAGGAGGCAAAGAGAAGAGTGTGTCTGAATCATTTAAGAGCCACTTGACTGTTAACTTTTATTCCGACAACTAAATGTCAAGCCTTCTAATGCATCTAGCAAAGTGCATCCTCTTCTCTTCACCTTAGATTATGTCAGAATGTATAATGCAACAACACAGTCATACTCAGTAAATGCAGGCTTTCATCATCCAAAGGCTGAAATTAAGAGAAATATTAAAGATGCCCTATTTAGATTGTTTGGGTTTTCCCTTTCCTGCAGTGTGTCATTTAGTTTCTTGTGCGTGCAGAGGGTAACATCCCAAAGTTCACACCAAGTTGAGTTTCTCACACTCCCCCCGTGTCTGAAACGCCTTGATTGTACTCCTTTGTTTAAGGCCGCTACACACCAACCTGAGACCAAAGAACGCGTACCGAAGGCGTCCCGACTTTTACGTCCGCTACGTCGCCTGCGTCGGCTACGCCGCCCGCCTACGCCACCCGCCTACGAACACACCGCAAAGACTTCAGTCGACGAGTGGCAATAACGGTCCTTACCAGCAGGCAGCGGTAGTGTGTATTCGTCATTCAAAAGAGGCAACAGCCAATCAGAGTGATTTCTTTGGCCGACTTTCTTTGGCCGATTCATTGAAATGCGGTGCTAACGCAGGACTACGCACAGCTTCTTCCCTTCAGCAGTCAGACTGCTGGCAATGAACCCCACGCTGTCCCATACTGCCTAGTTGTTGTCGTGTGCTGTGCTGAAGCGCAATTATACAGTACTGTATTCACTGTATTTATTATTATCTGTGTATTTATTTTTATTTATACATTTCCCATCTATATACCTTTATTTTCGTATCATTTATTTTGTACATACTACTGATAATTGTTTGTTTGTTTGTTTGTAGCCTTTATTTAACCAGGTGAAAGCCCCTTGAGATCAAAAGATCTCTTTTTCAAGGGTGACCTGCAGGACATTAGTTACACATGTAACATAAAAACAACAGAACAACAATAAGGATACATAAATATTGGCGCTGGCCAATAGAAGCGCAAATGTCACAATGTTGCAGAAGTAAACAAGGGAGTCCAATGGAGTAGTTCTGGAAGGGGGGGGGGGGGGGAGGCCTTTGCAGCAGACCATTTACATGCACAAAAACTTATAACACATACTACCGGAAAGGGAAACCTCAAAAACAATAATTGGGGCCTCTTTAAATGGTGAAAATCTGATCAGCCATAGCGGAGAGATAGAGATATCAAGAAAACTGTCTTGCCCACAAATTGAAAGCGTATTGAGGATTATAACATCCACTGAAGTAGGCTATAAACTGAGGGTTATTCCAACATTTTGACCCAGGGAGACATTAATTGAACATTCAACCTATAGGAAAAACATTGCCGGGATCATAAAATCATTTGAATGTGTGATACTAAGAGGATATTGAGCCGGGGAGCATTGAATATCGGGAACATAGATACGCTCCTGGGAATCACGAATGCCCGAACAACATTTTTATAGCAATCCATTTGCTAGTTGATAAATGACAGGGTAGCCATTGAGATGAAACAACCAATGCACAGACACAGACAAGGTGAAATAGAGCTGTCCTGCTAGCATGGCTAAAACCAAACCCTGCACTTTACAGGCCAATAAGCCCAGCGTAGTGAAACCTCTAGTGTCAGTTATAGCGCTTATAAATATATTGATGAACTGTTCCTGGTAGTGGATTTAGAAGTCTGTGTCTGTTACAAGTGATATATTACTCGCTACAGTCTGCACCAGAACATTCATAGACATTTAAGAAAACAAGTTCTGTTTTAAGTCAGTCCAAAGCACAGAATTCATTCCTAATATAGTTTAGAGAGTGGGCCAGATGCTACGCTGTAACTACCCAGGTATACACAAGCTGCGATAATGAGACTGGACGTGATATACACAAACAAGCTGGCAGCGGTAGCCACTCTCAGGAAATCTTGCCAAAGAAGCTGACTGCAGCTCTAGGCCAGCATATTTTACCTTTATAAGGACAACTTGCTCTCCTTCTGCCTCCCGCCTCAATCACATGAATCTGTTGGACAGTAAAACACCGTGAAGTATACGCTGAATTCAGGCAGAAGAGGAGGCGGCTGGTCTTGGTTTACAGAGCGCTGCAGCATGCCTTTTGGACAAAACATCTCAATCTCTGTTAGTTTTGAATAACCTCAATGTCTGCCTTTCAAATTGAAAAATAGGGATGAGCAGCATTTGGAAATAGAGTTTTAAATTAAATTGTTTGAGTCATCCCCAGGGCGAGAGGTCTATTCGGAAGACATTTGCATGAATGCTGCTCTCGGATTTTATGTCACTGATAATTTGCTGAAGTAGTCTTTTTGTGCAAGTAAACAAGGAGCAGTAAAGAGAGCACGGACGAAGAGAAACCAAGAGACTTCACTCAATGTGGTATAAAAAGAAATCCAAATCCTCACTTGTTCTAAAATGACTTAAAGAGGACATATTATGCTCATTTTCAGGTTCATATTTGTATTTTGTGCCTCTACTGGAGGGAACATTGGGATATAAGCCTTTGCAGACCACATCCACTTAACCTACTGTATATAATAACCTACAGCAAAGTGAAAACTCCCTCGAGCATAATAGGGCCGCTTTAACACATAAATGTTATCAACATATTAAACCTACATATTACTTTATTTGTCGTCCCTCCAACTGTGTCTCATTTGATATACGGATAGAGAACAACTCAGGGCAGCAAAGCACTGTAACCTGCTGGGGTTTTCAACCATACTGCTGTGTTAAAACCTATATATGAATATACACCAAACCAGGATTTGCAGTAAGTGTGCAAAAAGCAATAAAGTGAATGCAGGTGTATCGCATTTTTATGTTTTATATGCTGGATTGCTACTATTTTAAAGTGTTTTTTTTCCCCCCCTGTTCGTGTCATTTACCAACTCCATACCTTCTCCCTGTGTGAGTTTTATATTAAATATAAATCTCTTTATGAGCAAAGTGATAGTTGCTTCAGCTAACCCTTGGCTTTATTTATTTGTGCCTGTATCTGTTATTCTTCCATGACTAACCCTGCATTTGTTGTCCAGAGATACAAAAAAAG
The DNA here is from genome assembly GCF_902827175.1 of Gymnodraco acuticeps. Classification (NCBI taxonomy): domain Eukaryota; kingdom Metazoa; phylum Chordata; class Actinopteri; order Perciformes; family Bathydraconidae; genus Gymnodraco; species Gymnodraco acuticeps. Next base: position 1,180,107 of record NW_022990682.1, read on the forward strand.
TGTCTCTTAGTCTCCCTGTTTCACGTCTGATAGCAGCCAAAGAACCCATAGCAACAATTGACTTTAGTTTTTACACAAACTAAAGGTGGATTTAAAGCTCTGAAAGGAGATAATGGAAATGCAAGAGAACCATAGAGTCTGGGTTTTCTGTGGCAGGCAATTCCCAGGGTGCAGCGGTTGACTGTTGGACAGATACAGAGAGCGTGGCACACCTACAGCACATCGAGGGAGGGAGTGTGTCTGCTTTGAGGATAACATTAACTCAAGACACATCAGTACACATTATACTCTGAGGAATGAGCCTCCTAAACATGCTAGTTTCTCACACAGATGGACAACCTTAGTTAGGTCAAAGGAAGGCAGGAAAAGTGTGTCTGCTATGGATGATACATGATATAACGGATGAAGAAAGTGTGCTGTTAGACACTATCTTAATCTTGATATTATCTGAACTCTTATCTGTACAGTCTGTGATTCACTCTTATAGTGTCTGCTTTCACGTCTGAATTACCCTGGGAATCAATAAATGTCCACCTTATCTGATCTTGTTAGGATGTTGTTATTTATAATATTTTGCCTAGCCTACGTTTGGATTACAGCTGGAAAAGGGGCAAAGGGAAGACTTAGTATTTAAAAAAATATGTAAATCAGAGCTTGTATTCTCACCTGGCAGGTCAGAGAAGAGTAGGATGCACTCATTGAAGCCATTGGCCAAGAGACGGTCCCTGAGCTGCTGCAGTATGGCCACGCCAATACAGAAGGGGAAAGAGGAGTTACCCAGCAGCAGTGTGTCCCACAGGTGGAAGATCTTGTGCAGCGGAAACACATCTGCATGGCGTGGGACAAAAATAAACACAACAAAAGGGAGATTTTACATAAAGACTGACAAAGAGAGTGCCTGAAAAGACATCTCCCCTGGAGGGACACTAGCGAGCGACACATACGTAGAGAGATAGAGAGAATCCGTTGTTACATAATGAGTGTGATTTGCATGTGCTCGAGCATTTACTTAACATGGCTCTTAAATGGGAAGCTCACCAAGCAGTATTGTGCATTGGCAAGATTGCTCGGAGGGAAATGTGATGTGGGGGAAGCAGCTGGGAAAATGTTTTTAGGTGGGTGTTGTTTTAAAATGACAGGAAGAACATCAGGGGGCTGAGGAGCTTTAGTGCGAGGAACCTACACAAGTTTTTTCAAGCCAACTAAAGCCACATCCTGATAATGTGTCCCACTGCAGCTCTAATTTCACTCATATTACTTATTAATGTAATGTTTCCACCCTGTTAAGATTAATGCACGGGAACCAGTGCCGTCCGCCTGTTTATATCATCCCGTGGTTTGTTATGGTGGATGCTGGGCAGCAGATTTTAGTGTTTGTGTGTGTGCATGTGTGTGTGCATGTGTGTGTGTGTGTGTGTGTGTGTGTGTGTGTGTGTGTGTGTGTGTGTGTGTGTGTGTGTGTGTGTGTGTGTGTGTGTGTGTGTGTGTGTGTGTGTGTGTGTGTGTGTGTGTGTGTGTGTGTGTGTGTGTGTGTGTGTGCATGTGTGTGTGGGAGGGTGTGCAGTGTGAATGTTGTAAGGCTGAGGGAGCTGGAGTGGTCAGAAAATGCCTCGGAGGTTGTACTCCACATTAGCATTCTGCTGGGCAGACTGGTGCATGTGAATGACAGGTAGTGTGTGTGTGTGTGTGTGTGTGTGTGTGTGTGTGTGTGTGTGTGTGTGTGTGTGTGTGCGTGTGTGTGTGTGTGAATTGAAGATGACCCTCCAACCTTGTCTCGTATTGGATTGGGGACATTAGCAGTCAGAGGGGCACACCTTCGGAATACTGGACTCACACACTGCCTCAGGGGAAGGATGAGGGGTAAAGGGGTCACACCACTTCAAACTCTACACCCAAGGATTGGTCTGAGTATGTGTGTGTGTGCGTGTGTGTGTCACAAAACACCTCACTGCAAATCACTGATCAATATCAATTTGGCTACAATTAATGTCAATTAAAGGTTGTGTTCTGTAAATCTGCCAACTTGCAAAGTTTAAAGCAACAATCTAAAATGACATTAAGAAGGTAAAACATTATTCAAGCAGTTTTACCGTATGATGGATCTGTACCTAGAATACACAGAGGTTAATGGCACATTATTCAATTTGTAACATTCATCTGTGACCCACCCTTACCTATTTGCTCATATTCCAGCGCTACAATTGTGGAAGATAAAAGCGTACGGCTGCTATGAAATGACAAACTGCATGTTCAGAACCAGCCAAAAAAGGATTAAACCCTGTCTCTGCTTCTAACAAAGATAAAAGGGCTCTAACATGATCACAGGTTTCCACAATAAATCACTGAAACCTCCAATTATTGCTGGGATCTGTAATATTTTATCATCTTCAAATATTTGGAAAGTTTCAATTGTAGACATCATCAACTTCCAAAAAGAATCACAGAACTGCGGGCACCTAAATCATTTGACCACCACAACCTAGGCTGATTGAAATTAATGACAACTAAGCTAATTCTAACTTCATTCAAATGAAATGTTTTATTCCCTGTACAAATTGTGAGGATGACATAACACAGTACAATATAAAGCAGTCCGAGTTAACATCTCAAACTACGCTCTCAGAAATGCCCTGAATAGAGCACTTATCAACACTCTCACAATACAAGCTTGTAAGTCTCACCAGAAGCCGAATGCTTTACAAATGTAGCACTCACTGCAGGCTATCGTAATGGATTCTATTAGAGAAGTGCTTTTTGCTTATTTTCTTATTTTTCCCCAGTGCTGCATGCATAAACAAATCTTGGTACAGTGAATAACTACCAAAAGTGCCTTTTTTTCTACTATAAAAACAACTTTTAAGTGTATATCCTGACCTCTACATCCACAGGTGCTCCTTTAAGTTATATTAGGGAGGGGAACGATTTATTAGCAGGAAGTGGTTCACAATTTAAGAGCATAAAAACTAAGGAGTCAGGGCATAATAAGTTATATAAATCACACCCTCCTCAAGGTTCTCCTGAGGAAGGAGAGCTTGCCAATAAGTGTTGATGTATTCTTCTAATGTACTAAATCCATATTTACTAAAGGCCGTTTATTCATACCATCCTGGGATAGAGCGCTTAAAATTGATTTTGTCTGGCACATCCAACCAATGGACCTAGATTATACTGGAATTGTCCTTTCTTAATGTTACCTCAAACATATTTCTCACAAACCGTAGGTTGTTAGGGAAATAATTGTCCTAGACTCCTAGATATGACGTACATGACCAACCCTGACGTCTGTTTATCTTCTTTAAGGACATAGGCTGCTTCAGCCATAATGTTATTGTTCCCATTCTGTGACCGGTCAACACTAGGTCACATATGGTCTGTTATTGTGGGTGCACTGGGACACTTCCTTCTTTGTTGTTTGTGGACTCCAAGGTATGACATCTTCGAGGCCATAAATGACGGACGCAAGTGACTCAGTGTGCCCAACTGGTTAAACTATCTTATCAAAATATGTTGATTACTCTCTGTGAAACCAGTTAAATGGGCTAACGAGAGAGAGGCGCTCCAGAATTGACGTGGCAACCCACCCGTGCAGTCAGACCGTGACTGCTGTGACTTGTGATGTGAATCTCTCCGGCCGTAACTCCAAATAAACCTCCAGTGTTTGACATCAAAGCTCCTGCTCTACCGTGTCTCCTTCCTGAGTCGGTGACTCCCACTGCATTGCTACACAGAAGTTTCCCTTACATAGGTTAGAATAAATAATCTGCGTATTCAGTTGATTTTAAAATCATTACAATGTGATCAATAATTTTGAAATAGCTGTGTGAGTACAGCTATCTCCATACTCACAATGGCTTATGCAATGTATCTCATAAAATATCTCAGGCACCACTGGCTGTTACTTTTCCAACTCAGTATTTTCATGAAGAAATGGTGCGAACTGACTCACAGGGAGCAACAATAATAAGCCTGTAAAGTCTACAACTCAGTTCTGCCACTCTGTGTAGTCGCAGAGACGTGACACTTGGTACAGAGATGTATCTGCATACAAAGGACCTTTGCTTTTTAAACACTACAGTATAATGTCAACCATCCATTTCTTGCTGGCATTTTGGGAAATAAATCTCTTTCAACAGTGTTACGCAACGTGTTAATTACATAACACAGCAATCACTTTACTTATATTTGATTTAATAGCAGTCGCCATTTTATTAGGTGGTCAGTTTAATTCTATTGTCTTCGTTTCCCCCCCTTACTTTGGTGGTCAAATTTGACCGGTCCTGTTTTAACTGCTATTACATTAACACAAAAACCATTAATCATCACCAAATGTCATTTAACACCCTTTCAAACTGTAAATATTGTATCAGACTACTGGTATACATGAAAAACTGCAGTACATATACAAAGAATAGACACTGAACATGTATTGCGTGTGCCAGGTGTGATCCATGTGGGGGGATGGGCACATAAGAGCGGGAAATGTGTCAAATTTTTCTGTGTGTGTGCAGGTGTGATTCACATGGGGGGATTGGGCACATAAGGGTGTGTGTGTGTGTGTGTGTTTTATCTGATCCGGATGGTTACTAATTCCTTTTCTTTATGGCGGTCATTAAAGCCTTAATGCAATCGGATGTAAAACAAAAAAGTTATGATTGATGAAAGTAGTAAATCGGTCAGATTTGACCCGAAGACAATAGGAGGGTTAAAATGATAGTGGACAACAAATTCAGATAATTAAGCTAGAAAATAAACTATAAATTAGACATAATATGATATGTAAATGTTATGTCATGATTATCGGGCATTAACATAAGAGAAAACGTAATTATAGAGTTGGTTGAGAGCTAGTTTAAATTGGTTTATATACAGTGCTATGTCCTATAACAATGTATCATACATTTTGCATTTACCATCTCTGGAAAGTAACCTGTACTAACTAGCTATATGGAAATGTAGTGGAGAAGAAGTAGGATGTAACAGCAAATGGATATAAATAAGTATAAGTACAAATATTACATGTAAATAGTTACTTTGCATCAATGGTTTAAAAGACTGAACCTGAAACATGAATTTGTAGATATGTGTGTCAGTTGTCATGTACCCTGTTCAGACCAATGACAACTGAGAAAACACTTTCCACTGATGTAGACTCTGAGATGTAGTTAAAAGCTCAGAAAAAGCTAGAAGCCTTGGATCTCGAGTTAAGATGCTTTGGTCAACATATTTATGATGTTTGCAGCTGGTACTCGTCTTACTGATCTTTTCCCACAAGGACGAGAACAATTGCTGCGAGCAGATGTCTTATTAGCTTTATGTTGGTGTTTTAAAATGTATTCATTTAGATACAGAATGGATAAATGAAAGATCTTCAAATCCGAGGTAATGTTGGACTGAGCAACAGAGCCCTTCAGAACTGGTATGGATGAGCAGCTGAAATAAAGGTCAAGAGAAAAAAAAACACAAAAACCTTCAGAACTGGTCCATACTGAGCCCACTGACCTTCAGAGTATTTTATTTACACTCTAAATGAAACAGACTCAAAATGCCCTCTGAAAGGTTTTGCTAAGTGCCACATCATGTTCACACCGTAGAAAGTAAAACGACTTACGTGTAAACATGGTCAGGAACCATGGAATGGCATAAAGCTGTGGGGAAAGGAAATAATACACACAAGCACATTAATGAGATAATGTAGCATTCATTTGTATAAAATATTCACTATGTCGGAACAAAGTGCAGAGAGCTGAAAGTGAAATTAACTGCTTTCTCACTGGAGAGCTTTCTTTATTAAATGCGGCACAAAGGCTGCACATCTCTCCGGTTTGAGAGAAACAGAAACAACGATAAAGAGCAAACTGCTGCGTTTGGTTATTAGTCGACGGGGAGAAAGCTAACAATGAATGTCATTATACAAGTCGTGTCATCCATCCTTCTTTCTCTCCAACTTCCACTTTCTCCATTACACACTTTCCCTGGAGGAAATGCATAAAATTGGAATTAAAGACCGCACACACACTGCACCATTAGCCACCTGCTACAACACCTGGCAAACGCTGGCAAACGTCACTCACGCTCTGTTATATTCCTACTAGGAAAAGGTCTGCAGCAGAGTGTGCAGGGATGCTGGAGCTTATCTCAGTTAATTGATAGCTAATTGCGTAGGAGCCGGTGACTGTCGAGAAGACCCCCCCTCTGCCCAGGAGTAATGACCAGGAGACACTGCACTGAGTCGCTGCCTCAATTTCAACAGCTCCACAGCACTGGGAATCCAGCCAGATTGGATTAGTGTAGGTGTAAATGGAAGACCCAAGAGAGCAGATGTGGCCAAATTGAGAATGGCCTGAATCAAACCGCTGGTCCGCGTCCAATCTGACTCTCTGCCGATGGCTGGAGGCATTTCTGGATCCAACCCCGCACCATGTCCTAAGATTACATGTGGTTACTGCATGCTTGCACAAGACAAACTGTATTGAGCTAGCCATGCTTCGATATGGGAAATCAAATCCATTTCTTACTGCAGTGACGTTCGTTTTTAGAGCAGACGGATGTTGGTAAAACAACAGATCTGAATGTGTTTATGAAGAGGAAAAAAAAGGAATTGATGGTCTGTAAAAAAGTCTAATTACTTGGATGGACATCAAGCATGAAAAGCTGTAACAACAAAGCCTGTTCCAATATCATCCTGTCCCAACAATGAAAGCAGGCGGATAAAAGCCCCCTTTGAAAGGCAAGTCAATGCTGGTAGTCGTGTACATGCAGTATGTGTGAGGTCAGCATCAAAAAGGCATGTTGTTCTTTGAAAGTCTGTAAAAACGGATGATATTGGAAGAACCCAATGGGACAATCTGTTCAAGGAAAGGCAATACAAGTTACATTTAGGCATTAAGCCAAAGTATCTTCTTGAATTGTGTTTTTCCTACACATTTTAAAGAATGACAGACAGGCTACAGTTGTTCGCCTCACTTGCTCCACTTTAAAAAAAGGAGCTGCAGTATTGTAAGGCAAGAGAAAGGAGGAAGAGGCTTTAAACCCTGACTCCTCCATGACAGAGACCCCACTTTTCATCAGATAATGTCCCAGTGGCCGGTCTACAGGTGACACACATTCATCAGCGCACTTATCAAACCCCAGAGAGGGGAGAGACTTTAACCTTGTCACTGTCTGAGCAGAGCCATAAGGAAGGAAGCGAAGGGCAGGAAGAAGTGGCACAGAGTAAGAGAAATAATGTAAGCCTGGCAGAGGACAATCGTTAAGTGTGCCTTGCAGACATTAGTCGCTGTATAAATCATCACCAGTGGACTATAGGGAGAGCATGACCCCAGCCACAAATTCTGGAAAGGATGATGGAAACAAAAAGTGTCAATGACAATGAAAGGATATACACGGTGATCTATGGATGGTCATTTTCTTTGGCCCTGGTGCAGAGAGGAAGAATCTTGAATACTTTCTTGACTTTCCATTAAAAGGTAAACCTGCAGTAGAAGACTTTACTGCTATCCTAGTGTGCCCTCCTCTGCAGTCTGCTGTCGTCAGTGTGTCAGGGCGCTTGCTCTCTTGGTAACTTACATCTGGGATGAAGCCAATCTCATTTAGATGGTTGCTTAGCTCAGGGTCGTGGAAGGCAATCATTTGGGAGAAGACGGTCAAGTACTCTGAAAAACAGATAAAAGGGCAAGAGGTCTATTCATTGTAAAGCTTGAGTGCTTAAAACTTTATATTGAGAGTCTTCTCAACCAAGCACTTTGCAGTCAATACTAAGAACCAGATGGAGAGGAACTAAATATACTCAAGAATTTAACTTGTACTTTACTCGAGAATTGTTCATGTTACTTTATACTTTTACTCTACTACATTCGTTTGACAACATACAGTAAGTGGCTGTTACTTTTGCAGGTTTATATTATTAATACAAACATTAAATCCAGATACCTGGCATTAAAACACAAATATGTGATTATTTACCAGCTGTAAAATGATCATGATAAGACATATGATTGAATCACTTATTATAAACCAGAGATATTTTATATATTATTAAGAGAATGGCCACTTTGGATAATGAGTACTTTAAGATTTGGTACGTAAATATATTTTTGATTGCAGGGCTTTTAATTGTAACAGAGTACTTCTACACTGCTGAATTATTACTTTCACTTAACTATACGACCCGAGTACGTCTTCCACCACTGCTAAGAATGCAATATATATTACATAACATGTAAACATACACACACTAACCTCATAAATGATTGAATTTAGCAAATTAATCATTAAGCAAAGACATCTCATAGTTTAGAAGTCATCACAAGAAGCTATTTGCTGCCTTATAACAGAGAGACTGAGGGGGGATTGAAATGATATGTTATATGTTTTTTCTTTTTCTGTTTTGAATAACCATAAGAGAGAAATCATCAGAAAGAGACAAAGCCAAAATGTTGCAGGTAGACGGCTAATCCACTGAAACCTTGGAAACTGACTTGTGCACATGCCCAGTGGAAACCCTGTAATGCTGGGCTCCCATTCTTCACACTGTAAATGAAAACAGGGGCTCGGTACAGATGGATAAACATTAGCCGGCTCTCCAGGGCATCATGCAGTGGATAGAAAGGATAATAGTCACATTCCCCCACTGAGTTCAAGAGGTATAGCTGTTGTCACATAAGAATTGCTTTTGACATTGCTCTGCAGGCTTTTGCAGTTTCATTTGTTTCCCTTTATCTAAATGATGTGGCTCGGCTGCAAACTCCATTAGGACGGACTGAAATTAGTTTTCACAGCTTAGAAACAACATGTAGCCAGAATTTAATCAACACCGAGCTGACGGCCTGATGCTCCGAGCCAGACGATGATAATTTGTTTTTGAACATAGCCGAGTACTCTGACCATATTAATACGTATTACTGTGCAAAACAAAGCAGGGCAGTATAACTGGTCGACTCAACAGGTGTTTGTTCTACTATATCTCACCTTGAATGACATGAGAGTTGTCCTTCAGGAAGAAGTTGTACAAGTACTTTGGGATGAAGGCGGACATGCAGGCATATGCCAGCGCTGTGAAAAGATAAGTATGAAAGGAAGTCAAAAACTAGAAAAGAGCACTTAGTAGTTAAAACAATAGGCTATTTAAATTGAAATCCCTACCTTCGTTATTGAAATTCAAGTAGAGGAACGGCGCACAAAGTGAATCCAAACCTGAAATAAAGCAAGGAAAATAAATAAAATATGTATAATACAATTGTTATGTATATGTTCACAAAACTGAGGGTAAAAAAACGAGTTTGCAGGATGTGACATGAGCACCATCTAGTGTCTAGTCCTGAATAGTACAATAAGGAATAATGTAAATGACGGAGAGGGAGGAGAAATACTGAAGGAAAAACAAAAAAGGAGACAAAAAACATTCAGTGAGACAGCAGATACTGACCCTGCCAGTAGACCAGGTCGGGGTGAGAGACCACCCAGGCTTTCAACACACGCCTGAACTTGATGTGACCCTGCGGAGACGACAGCAGCTCATCGTACTGGTGGCAGCGCGGGATATCCACCTCTATCTGTGGTATACAGTAGATAATAAATTCATTCCAAAAGTGTAAACAACGTTTTATATGTATGGTTACAAATAAATTACCTGTCTGTCAGTTGGGATCGGGGTATCCTTGTCAGTGCTCTCATATTTGGCTTGAATGTCACCCTGTTAAAATAAAAAAAATGGTTTAAAAGATTATCTTTCAGAGAAAATAATGCTGAAACTGCATCTTGTCTCAACACAAGACTACAATTTATCTTATACCTCAATGCCCAGCAGTGCTGCCCACACCAGACCCCGAACAAGAGGGGGGATATCCACTCTGGCCTCTTTCCACACCAAGTTCTTCTTGTAAGGATACGCCTGAGGGCAAAGTATAAAAAAGAAAAGTTTGGATGTTTTGAAGTGGGTTTGAGATACTTTTCATATACCAATGTGAACGGTTTGCAGCAGCAAAACACATTTTAGAATATATTTTTGTAACAATCACTTTTTTTCCTTACCATCAAATAAATTGCCACTTCTTGACAAAAAACAAAACGTTTTACCTCACAAAACAGGGGAGTTCATTGTATTTTCCTACCATGATGGTTTTTTAAGTTTGATATTGTGAAACTTTTGGAAGTCCAGACTAACCCTTTCACCAAAATCACACAATAACAAAGTAGCCAATGGAGCCAGTGGTAGACCAGCAACCAAAGTTGTAGTCTGGTGGATCTGGTGAGACCATAGAAACATTTTAAGTACCCTGCCCATAATAAGGGCTGTCTGAAAGTAATGGAAAGCAGTGAAAATATTCTAAATCTAGCATACTGATGTTTTTTGAGAAGGCCTTTCTTTTAGCAACCCCCGTCTACAGGAGTACTGCTTATCCTTCTGTCTGTCTCTCCAAACTGGAGGCGTGCACACCGCAATTTACTTCAGGACACATGCAATAAATATGGATAAGTATCTGATTCAACCCAACTTCGAAACAATCCAAAATTCCCCGTTTAACAGAGTATACATGACCCAGCTTTAATTTGAAAGTAACCTGGTTAAATGATAATTGTTACAAATCCAGAACTGGAGTTGAAACACTCACCAGCCTCTGACATATCTAGGATTTCGCTGTAATTGGAGAAAAAAATGCTAATGAGGGTAGCATCAATGTGTGTGTATGTGTGTGTGTGTGTGTGTGTGTGTGTGTGTAGGAATTAGAATGGAGCCCAGACCTTGAGCAGCCTGTCAAAGAGGATGATGCGGATGAGCTGGTACTCGGTGTCTCTCTCTCGGATGATAAGTGGGAGCTTGACGGTGGTCGACAGCTCATTGCTGCTGTTGGACTGGGGCAGACTTGACTGTCTGAAGTAGAGGAAATATGACATTACCCGAGCCAAAATAAATGATAGGGTGACATGAGAAGTTGTGACAGGGGAGGAGAGGGCGAAAGAGGCAATTTAAAAGATAAAAATGGCTTACTCGTCTTCCAGTAGAGGGTAATAGGCTTCTCCTGCTACATCCCTCAGTCTCTGGAAAAAGGGATAGAGAGGCTTAAGAAACATAAGATGGATCCACAATTACAGTTTAATTTAGTTCAAGGGGGCATTTTGAAACCTCTTATAGCATAAATAAAACACCCACTATAAACCAAGCATGCCACATTTGTGGATCAACCGCATTCAAAACCGTAGGCATATTGGACAGAAAATAAATCACTTTTTTTAGGAAGAGTTGTCAGCTGGAGTGATAAACAAACATTAATTTAACTTGAAATATTGCCAAGGCTAATGAGTTATGTTATTAAAAGGTGTTTCTTGCCTTTGTAACAAATGATGGTAAAAAAGATCAAAGAAAGTATTTACATTTGATAACACATTTGAAAAAGTACCCTTAAACCCTAACCATACAGTATGAACAATACATACATTCACACAATATTGTACATGTCAGTTGAAAGGTTTGTTTTCTTACGTTTCCTAGTTGGCACAGAGACAGTGTTACTGTTGTGTCATCAAGCAAGAAACTCCGATCCCTTCTCTGTCCAAACGACTCCCCGTCTTCCAGGACAAAACTTTAAGAAGAGAGAAACAGAGACAGAGAGCGTGTGAATATCAACTAAAGCTAGCAGATGGATTCATCACTGCATGTGTGTGTTTTATGTACTTTGCGAGAGTGCAGATTGGAGGTTTGGATTGTATGATCCCTTTGTTGGTCAGCTCCTTCTCCAGGTCCCCCCCCGCCAGACACCACAGATGGTACACCTCATTTATGGCGCGCTCCGACAGGTAGTCTTCATCATCGTCTAATAACAATCATACACACAGAACAGTAAACACATCCCCATAAACACAGCACACACAATCAAAAGATCACCTTCATATCAAGTTTATAATCCTCTCCTGACATTAACACACATGTTCACTCGTATGGTAACGGAATATTGTTTTAACAAAACATACATTTCAATGATGTGGTTTATTTTGTGAAATCTTGTTGAACTGAAACGTGTATAATAATAATAATAATAATATATCCCTATCCCAAAAACACTTCCCACAGGTGGTTTATACATGATCACTTTTGATATTTCAACCTGCCCATTTTTGCTGGGCTTTAAAAAAAAGTATGTGTTGTAGAATTTAAATGTTTAACAAATAAAGTAAGTGCAGTTTCTTGTAAAAGAACAAAGCTTATACAAACTAACTAAGCCCTCAATATAATTGGTGGAGGTTAAATATTATAGGCGATATCAAATGCAAGACTCCTTAACTATGCAAGACAATTCTCACGGGACACCACTTAAAACCTTTTACACTCATTACTTCTATCTTTCTGCTACTTTAATTGAGTTGCTTGCTAGAATTCTTAATGTAACCTACCTTACCACAATCAATTCAGCTTTTAGAAATGTCTTTTTTTTAGGTTTTTGTCAGAAAGAAGAGGGTTGACAGAAGGACTTTGTGTAAAGTGTGTAGGTGTAACTCTGCGATGTTGTGTGTATTTGGGGCAGACCTTTGCAAAGGTCGCTGATGTCCTCTGGAAGCTCCAGATGTGCACAGCGGAGGGAAGAAGAGAAGAGACTAACAGGCTTCTTGAAGGGCGTATAGAGGCAGGAGACGCCATTAAAAATAGGGTCTCCCAGCAGCTCTGCAGGGGTCGGCCTGAGGACACAGACATGGTCATGACAGCAAAATAGCCACAAACAGGGAGCGTGCATTAACGTTGTAATGTTGTATTAACTGAGGATTAATCGTACTTAACATGTAGTTATATAAAGTCAAACTGTTCATCTCAGTGTCAGCTTTTGCATGCTGGACTCCTTTGCAGGAAGTCTTTACTAATCGCATCAAAAGTGTTTTGGAAACTAAATGACAAGATCATTATATTAAAGGCTGTAATTACCTTTTGGATGGAAGAAATGTCAAGCACTTCCTTAATAACTCAAGAACATTCTCAGGCAGCTCCTGTAAAAAAAAGCCTTAATTAACTACAGTACACAAAGAACATACAGGTCGCATTTAAACTAACAAAAAATGTCAAAATGTCTGATTTTATTCATTTAAATGTAAAATACTATATGAAATCTGTTTTTATAATAATTTCCGGTGATTGGTTAGTAACATAGACCATGCTTACATACAAATGACCCATTAGCTTTTACAGAATGCTTAGAAACACCTATAACTTCTATCCATCAAGTTTTCAAATGCTGTTTCAGATTCTTTGGCTTAAAGTATTGTTTTGGTATTAGTACCTTAGCTAAGGTATTGTTTTACCCTGTATATACTGTAGCGATACTAAAACCTTTCAAAATGATCCCTAATGATGCCCATGTGGTTTTTAACTTCTGCCAAGGACGTTATGCTCAAGTTTAATGAACTTGGGGAAAGGGTGTAGCATGGGCCAAGGAAGAACCCATTACATGTTGGAACTGACTCACAGGGTGGATGCACACATTATTTTCTACTTATAACATCGGCCTCTGAGTGCCCTTCTCCTTTTATATATATATATATAATACTGCCATGCAAGTACTGCAACCTCATTTCCTGATAATGGCTAATACCAATCTCCTTAAAAGTACCATTAAAAATGTCTTTACATGAGGATTATCTAATTGACTTATATATCGAGGCAGCCAAGGGTTTTGACTTTACCTTAATGGCATCCAGACAGCCGTGTTCCTCAGCAAGGACGGTGACAATGTCGTCCATGCAACCTGAGAAAGACAAACGTATCACAGCGTGAGCTTAATTAGGCTTGAGAGTATATTGCAAAGTAATTACAATAATAATGTCCTTTTTACTCACCCAAGGTCAGAATGAATTTCAACCTCTCACTGATCTCAATATTCTGCAGCAGTCGCCGACCCTGTAATTAAGTCACAGCATCAGAATTAATAGGGAAAACTATCCATAAAGTGTGAGTTCAGGCAAACCCAAAATGATATATTGTATTGATGTCTTTGTCTTGTGTGAAGAGGGTTATGAAGGTTTCTTACTGCACATAATTCAAACAGCAAAACCCCAAGAGACCAGACATCAGTCTTGGGTCCTGAAGGCAGAGGAGCTTCATCATGGGAGGAGTCGCTGGGGTGGAAAGAGCCTTGAGCGATCACCTCTGGAGCGAGGTATGATGGGTACCTGAGGTCATGTTCACAGAGCAGATGAGAACACTGTGATATCTCAAAAAAAACATTTGCTCAGATACACAGTTTTCTGTCATATAAAAAAACTGTGCAGTGGTGAAACATCACACCATAGATGTTCATCCATTATGGTGAGCTTTGTTTGATTCACTTCAACATCCTTTCCATATTATGTCCAATAGTACAAATTAATATAGGATGTTCTCCCGACTATGATAAAACAAATAAATAATATAATAATAATAATAATAATGAAGAAAAAAAAACACATTAATAATAATAATACTAAACATAATTAAAAAAAATAAAAAAATTGTTTAAAAAAAATGGACTTCAATTCTAATAATTAATTCATTATTTTTGTCATTTTTCTTGACTAACACACAGAAAATGCATCAATATGGAAATAATTCTGAAAAATGGGTCGTCGCAGTACAAAATCTACCAGACAACATTCGTTACTTTAAATGTACGGGGATTTGAACCGGCGACCATCGGGTTCCTAAAGCCGTGTCCCTGTAGACTGAGCTACTGCCGCCCCATAGGCTGATGACATTGCACACCTTTCTATCATTATTCATCATTATATGTTTTTTGACACATTTATCACATGTTCCATCCAGATGTTTTACTGGAAGTCACGGGCATGTGCCATCATTCCTTTCCAACCTGCAAAAGGATATTACAAAGAGATACTTGACAGGGCAAAGGGGCTTTTGGATTAGGATAAAAGTCTAACAATCTGTTACAGTTTCAAAAGCAGGAAGCTCTTTTGATGCCCCATAAGCTGGTTTCTATGAAAAAAGCACGGTCGATTATGCATCAATGTTATGGTCAATGCCTTCTTCATGATTCAACTAACAGCAAACAGATACAAGTGATCCTTTGACCCTGAACAGACTGCTCACATAGCTCAGTCCCAGCAGTTGAGGAGTACCAGAGCACCATTGGACCTTTCCCTGTGATGAATGAGTAGACAAAGACGTACCCAATGGGAAAATCCACATCGGCTCCATGATCAGTCATGTGATAAAGGCCAAACTTTGCCAGCTTGACATTCCCCTACAAAGAAAAAACAATACTGTTACAGCCATTTTCTGTGTTGACAATGAGTGTATTATTTTCTTATTAATTTAGATCTTAATATATTCTTTCCATTTATGTATTAGTACCGAATTAAATATTTGGAGAAAAACTTAGATTTACTGCGAGCCACACCTGTGATATAAGGAAGGGGTGGGACTGAGCGTGAGGAGGAAATTGTCTCCAGCAATGAACGGGGAATCGGAACAGTCTTTGACCTCACGTTACACTGATCATTTTGTTTATTTAAATATATGGAAGCAAATAAATCGGCCAAGGAAGGCAAAGAAATCAGCGCCTACAGAGCTTTATTTGGATGGTTTTTAACGTGTGAGTCAAGAAGCGGATCCCTGTTGACGTGGCACAGTTTTAGATATCCCACAAGAATGGGCCACGACAAATACATTTGAATGACAGTGTTACTTGCAAGCACATATTGGAAAGACTTCAGTCAGTAAAAGCTAGAGGTACATTAAAAAGCTCAATTTTACCTTGCAGTCCATGAGGACATTGTGTGCGCTGAGGGCTCTGTGCACCATGCCATGTTTGTTCATAAAGTCCAGACCTTCAAGGAGCTCATAGGCTACCTGCAGCACCTTCTCTGAGCTATTACAGACACAAAGACAGCAGTATGTCATGATAAAGATTTCATTTACATTTTTTTTATTTTAGACGTTTACGTATTAGACGTTTGAGTAAACATATTATGCAAGCCTATCATCAGCCATTAGATGGCACGGTGAACGCATTGTATTACCGTGCACCATCATATATAACATATTGTATTAGCAGTACAAGGTTTTAACAATAGCTGCTCACCAGTGATAACAAAGGTAGAAAACAACATTGGTTCATCAGATACAGTGTAGTATAATTACTTTTAAATAGTTCATTTTGACATTTTTTTAAATGGCAATCCCACCTGGCTTTTATCCCCTGTTTTTGGAAATCACTTAAACTGCTTTCAAAGTGTTCAGCAACAACAATCAGTCTTTCTGTAAGGCAAGAAGAAGAAATACAAATAAAAACTGAGTTAGCAATGATGTATTGATATTCATTTATAATACGAGTATTTATTTTAAACCTCTACAATAAAATTTGAAGTGAAAATGCATCAGATTTGTATCTAAATCCGACAAAATTAAGAAAAGCTGCTATGTTTTATTATAAGTAATAATAATAATACATTACATTTATAAAGCGCTTTTCCTGGTGCTCAAAGCACTTACAAGCAAGTAAAACAAAATAACAATAATAGTAATCCTATTATACTGCATGAGGGCATTTCCACAGCAGAAACTATCCCAGGACCAAGATACTGCAAATAATGCAGTCCCTAAAACATTTTTTGTTCATTATCAATACAAAATATATTACTTAATCACAGCACACGTGATTTCCACACAGAATTCTAAGTATGTTTTGGATAAGCTCAATGACAGGACACAAGGGGCATAATATCACTCAAATAAAACAAATACAATTTAATAACCTTCAAGGACAGGCTCTGCAATTTAATTAGATCCCTGGCAAAGGACAAAACAGACTGTCATACCGTGTTTCCCTCTGGAGATGTCCACATATTGGCAGAGTCTGGGATGAGTGACGGTTTTGAGGATTTGGAAACGTCCCAGGATCTTGATGGAGTTTGGGGTGAGAGGGAGGCCATTGCTCCCACAGACATCATGAGGAAGAGCTGAGGCAAAGAAGGTGAAGGCTCCCAGCTGGGCGTCTTTCAGGGGCCTCATCTCGCCACTTGGTTTCAATGGGAAAGATCTGTTGAATTAATAAATGAATATTATGTGATGATAAGTGGCATCTGTATAATGTATTTGAATTCAACACAACAGCTCTGCTATTTATTCTATGGTTATACAAAGCCTAATTTTGTTGGGAGTGGCTATATACAGGACCGTCCTGTACACAACGCCAAATGACTATATACAGGACCGTCCTGTACACAACGCCAAATGACTATATACAGGACCGTCCTGTACACAACGCCAAATGACTATATACAGGACCGTCCTGTACACAACCCTCTGAAATGGCTATATACAGGACGGTCCTGTATATAAGGTCTCTGAAATGGCTATATACAGGACCGTCCTGTATACAAGCTCCAAAATGGCTATATACAGGACCGTCCTGTAAACAGCTCTCTGAAATGGCTATATACAGGACGGTCCTGTATATAGCCATTTCGGAGCTTGTATACAGGACGGTCCTGTATATAGCCATTTCAGAGACCTTATATACAGGACCGTCCTGTATATAGCCGTTTCAGGGCTTCTGTGCAGGACCGTCCTGTATATAGCTATTTCAGAGAGCTGTGTACAGGACCGTCCTGTATATAGCCATTTCAGAGAGCTGTGTACAGGACGGTCCTGTATATAGCCATTTGGCGTTGTGTACAGGACGGTCCTGTATATAGCCTCGGCCGTTTTTGTTAAGAGAAATTTAAATTGGTCTTTCATTTTTGTATCATCCTATCATTGCATTATTATCTTCAGCCGATTTATAATCTGTTTGTATACATTAAAAAGTGCAGGTTATTAGGAGTGCAGTGCAGTTCAGTACCACAACACAACTAAATAGCTATGACTTCAATGTTTAAAAATGTATCTAAATAACACCTTTATGACAGTGTAAAAAAAGGCCTAATGTTATAGGCATTACAAACGTAGAATGTATTGAAGAACAGTTTATTTGAGGATTGCATTCAATTGTACAGGTGAACGTAATAAAGTAGCCATTGAGTATAACTATGAATGAAGGGAACATTTTGATCATCAACACTACTATGGTGAATCATATATTCATTTAAACCTTGTACATGTTTCTATTAACGCTTGCTAATGAAAAACCCGTATTGGAACAAGTAAGACATATGTGACAGATGTGTATGTTTATATCAACTTCAATGTACACAGCGATGCTGCGGTTAACCCCACTGTGTAAATGTGACAGTTAGCTTAGTAAAATCATAACATCCCCCTTGGACCGAATAGTAAACAAACTATGCACTGTGGAAAACACCCCCGGAAAAAGTATAACGTTACTCACGTTTAATGCAAAATCTGCATTGCCATGTCAGCAGAATACACTTGGAAGTATTGATAAAACGATTTGAAATGTTTTAAATGAATTCGTTTCCTGCCTCTGCAATGTGATGTGAACAGCTGACTGAACGTGATCAGCGACGTCATATTTGTGCGACAAAGTTCGACAAAGCAGTGCACCAAAAAAAACATATTTACTCAAATAAAACACATTTAATTCAACACCTTAACAATGTAATTTTTCAATCCTGTTTTTTTGTATTTTTGGAAAAGTTATTTGATCATTGTAGTAATTACACACAGGCACTGCCCGTTGCCTCATTATATTCTGTGACAATATCCGATCTATAGAACAGGTGGATGGTAGTCAATCATATAAAAGCTACATCCGCATACCGTAGAGATCTACTCAAGGGGCTTGATTCAGCCTCTACGGGGCTAGCTGCCTGTCTGTTAGTTAGCTGATGTAACGTTAGCAGGACTAGCAACTGTCAAGCCCCCTCCTCCCCTGAAACGTGTTGAGGTAGCTGCTCAGAGTTAATGTAAGTTTCATACATCTCTGTGTTTTTATTTCATTGCATTTACTAACTGATCATAACCCGTCCATAACGTTTAACCTTACCAACCGTCGTGCTAGTTAGCTTATTGGGGCTAGCTACATGAGAGTTAGCATAAAGTCAACATGTTTCAATTTCACGTTTACTAATGTTAAATACAAATGATTGTTCCATTCCCTACAAATCACATTGAATCCAAGTGCTTCAATTTGTAAAAAGATTGTTGTAGGAGCCATTTATGTGTATGGTTGGCATGTCAATTTGTTTTATTACTGTGATTTGCAAATGACTGCATGTCCTAATCTCTATGTTATGTTCTAGATATAGGTCATGTTAACAGGAGCCAGTATTAATATAAGTCCTTATACAGATATTCAGTTGTACTATATGTGTACTATATATTGTTATGAATGAATTTACTGTTTGTGATCCAACATTTTGGCACCTTTCTAAATACAAACGTCTGTGCAATAACCATGCCTCTTATTGATTAACAAAAATAAGGTAGTAGAAAATATTGCAGAGGACAATGGTGATTATAATGACATGTTATACTATCAACAGATACATAACCAGATCATGAAGGCAGGTACCATGGACATAGTCTTGTTACTATTTCTCCTTTGTCATGTTTCCAGGTGTTTAACAGTTTATTATGCAGACAGACAGTAATTGCTGTTTTATTATTGTCAATAATAATGCTCAATGTATTGCTCAGTTGTTACTGTTCTTCACACATTGATAGATCTTTGCCCGTGCATTAAAAACATACTTAAATGTAGTATATCTGGTGCTAAAGACTACTCCTTGTATAGTTTCTGTAAAGTCTAAATGTGTAGGTCCCTCTAGTACCTTAAGGTGGTGCTGGCTTCCTGCTTTGTCTGCGTGTATAATGGTCTGGCTAGCAGACAGGTAGGGAAGTATCCTCCTACACGTATATGTTTACTATGGGAATAAAGCATGAAAAGAGGAAACACTTGTATCCTGGTGGGTCGTTCTCATACCAGCGGCATATAAGAGGAAGATGGTGGTAAAGTGTAACAGATTTGATTCAAACCACCTGTTAGTCTGCAGTATTAGCTTTGATATTGTGATTTGAAAGGGGATGTAGACATAAAATGTTTGTCTGGGCTAATAAAAGCGCTATAACTCAGCTATCCAGTCGTGACTATTTTTAGGAGACTGCAGATGCCTTCTCCAGTTGGATGACAGCTGTCCCCTGTACAGCGCAGTACACTTGTTTACAGTCGCATTTTTGTAGACGAATCGAAGACATTTTGATTTTCATTCAGCCTAGAAAGGTAATTTCATCCTGACGGCTGCTGAAAGTCTCTTTCACTTTAACATTGTAAACACATTTGCTTTTTTCCATCTGAAATCAAAAGCTGAAATGACCATGTCATGTTTATATGCTGCCGACCGAGCCTCGGCCTCAGAATCCCTTTCTGGGGTTATCCAGATGAGATCAGCCTTTTTGTGGCTCTTGTCATTACTCCAACACTGGGCCTGTTTAAATCAATTCAGTTTCTCCAAAAGCAATGCTTTGATCCTTGATTTGATCAACTCCAGCTCTTTTGTGTTTCTAATTTCCTCATCCCTTAACATTTTGTTTTCATCTCGAGCCAGCTGTTGTTTTGCAGCGCCTCCCTGTAATATGATTAAGACGTTTTCTTCTCCATGTCTCAGCCTCGTAAAAATCCTTCTTTTCCTCTTTCTGCAAGAAGTAATTTGCCCAGCTCAAAATGATAAAGGAACGTTACCCTGTTTGGGTCGAGTGGCCCAAGAGTGGATAATGCCTTTTGAATTTAAGATCCAAAACAAATTATGTTGATGTTTACTGTGGTTTAAAGGATAAACTATATGTCACTTTGGACTTCTTGTTATTATGAAAGAAATAGGAAGACGCAATACTTTGTTTTGTTTTTTTACGTTTTTCTTGTAACTTATCGAGCCACCAATCAGGTTTTCCTTCACTGAAATAATGCAGAAAATATTCAAATGGTATCATTTATGATTCAAATGTAGCTTATTTATTTTCTGATATCATGAAAGGAAACCATGAATATGTCTTAGCACGCAAGATCAGATTTTGTCACTTTTGGCAACGTCCCAAAACGACATTATATAATGAATAATATATATATAATGATATATTTCAGAAAATAGGAAACCCCTGTACAATATAATGCTGTCATATAGGGCAGCCTAGCAAAACAAACCAGCTCGATAATTAAGATGTTCAGGTTTTGTTGAGACTGTCTCAACAAAAGAGGTTGACTTTACTCAGTGGTCGTTTCAGAGCCTGTAGTTTGTGGTGGCGTTGTACTGGAATGCAAACCAAACCAAATGTAACTCCAAACATGTTAAGCATAGTACTTACTTACCATCTCTTTTTTTACATGTTCATTGTCACTTGAGAAAAACTTAAAATAACATTGAATAGATATACGGCTCTGGGGTAACTGTATAAGTCTTCGTTCTACTTGTGTGCGTAAAGCATCAACATGTACCTCCTTTTAAAAACAAAAGCAAAGACCCCAACGGATTGTATTTCATCAAGTTGAAATGTATTAAATTCAATATATTTTCCAGCTTTTGCATTTCGTTGTTTTGGAGTTTTGAGATTGCTGAATTGTGTTTTTTTTTTCGTTAGGTTTTTAGCTCGCTCGCTGTTCAAGATGTCAGGACACAATCCCTTGTTGAGGCTGGAGCAGCGAGCGTCTGAGGCGGACCAGATCATCGAGTACCTCAAACAACAAGTCCTGCTGCTGAAGGAGAAAGCCAGTAAGACACACACACTCACACACACACACTTTGTACAGGGCCCATTCATTAAGCCACAGTCTTACAACATATATATCTAGGTTTAAGATAGCACACATGTCTCTGCATACACTTTGTTCTGTTCAAAAAGTCCTTCTGCTGTGCTCAAGTGAGGAAGTGAGGTACCTGATAAATATCTGTATTGGCTGTATGAGGGATTCATTTCTGGCTGAAGAGCTGCTTTCCTTCATATTTGCGGTCTCATAATTTAAGTGTGAAATCCTTTTAGGAGTACTAGCCGTTTTGAGAAACCTGAAGCCCCAGTTTTTGGGAAACTGCCTCTTAAATTTACAAGGATTGTCATTCTGAAGGTAATTCCAAGGTATTTTTAGGTAGAACAAAAAAAAAAGGAGGTTGAATCAGCCTACTATAGGCACATTAGGCGCTTTCACACTGCGGTACTTTTCCCACAAAGGTTCATGTGAACTTAGTTCATGAGAACTCTTTAGTTCTCATGAACTAAGTACAGATCGCGTTCACACTGGAAAAAGTCCCTGGGGGTGCATTAGGCAAATGAAGCCGCTGACGTCACTTGTTCTTCTTCTGCTTTGGGTTTACTGGCAGGCCGCAAACCACTTCACGGCGTATACTGCCGCCCAAAGTCCCCGGCCGGAAGTCCCCGGAGTTGGGGACTGGCTTCAGTAGAAGCTGCTGGGACTCCCAGCAGCTTCTACTGAAGCCTTCCGAGTAAATCGCCAGAACGCCGACACCTCCTCATCTCCACTGCTCCCATGTTTTATTTTGTGTTGCCATAAGTTAGTCTCTCTGCGTTTCTGCGCTGGGCTAATGCTAATGCTAATAATGCTAATGCGAGGATTATAAAATGGCGGCTTCACAAAACTTTTTGGGAGTTTTACGGGGCGTGGTTTGCAATCCGCCCAGCCAATCAGAAATATAGCTCTTTTCTCACAAAAGAGCCGCTCGAAAGTCCCTGCTCTCTAGCAGGGACTTTCGAGCGGGTAAAAAGGTTCACATGAACTAATTTTAGTACCGGCTCTTTTTGGTGTGAACGCGATAAAAGAGTTCACATGAACTAAGTTCACATGAACCTTTGTGGGAAAAGTACCGCAGTGTGAAAGCGCCTTTTCACACTGCGGTACTTTTCCCACAAAGGTTCATGTGAACTCTTTTATCGCGTTCACACCAAAAAGAGCCGGTACTAAAATTAGTTCATGTGAACCTTTTTACCCTCTCGAAAGTCCCTGCTAGAGAGCAGGGACTTTCGAGCGGCTCTTTTGTGAGAAAAGCGCTATATTTCTGATTGGCTGGAAGGATTGCAAACCACGCCCCGCAAAACTCCCAAAAGGTTTTGTGAAGCCGCCATTTTATTATCCTCGCATTAGCATTATTAGCATTAGCATTAGCCCAGCGCAGAGAGACTAACACAAAATAAAACATGGGAGTGGTGGAGATGAGGAGGTGTCGGCGTTCTGGCGATTTACTCGGAAGGCTTCAGTAGAAGCTGCTGGGAGTCCCAGCAGCTTCTACTGAAGCCAGTCCCCAACTCCGGGGACTTCCGGCCGGGGACTTTGGGTGGCAGTATACGCCGTGAAGTGGTTTGCGGCCTGCCAGTAAACCCAAAGCAGAAGAAGAACAAGTGACGTCAGCGGCTTCATTTGCCTAATCCTCCCTCAGGGACTTATTCCGGTGTGAACGCGATCTGTACTTAGTTCATGCGAACTAAAGAGTTCACATGAACTAAGTTCACATGAACCTTTGTGGGAAAAGTACCGCAGTGTGAATGCGCCTATTATCTCATACTTTAGGCGTTAAATTCACGTTTTTATTGGCTTTAAATTCATTAACAAATAAGTAATTTTGTATATATGGTCTTTTTATATAAGGTGGAGTTATGTAACTTATTTTAAAAAGGTGTAATGAGCGAGTTTCTATTTCAGTCGTTTTGACCTGCACAGCGGGTGCAAGCAATATAATTCCAAAAAGGAAAATAATACACTTTTAAATATAATCTTAGACTCCATGGGACTATTTTTTTAATTCAATGTACAAATCCTGGCTTCTTTAAGTCCTAAAGAGACTCACTGTAGATTTATACGCCACTTAATTTTAGTCAATATTACATTTGTTCTAGTTCAGCAGTTCTTAAAAGGTCCTGTGGGATAGTGAAAACCCTTTCCAGTGCTGAGAGCTGACTTTAATGTTCCTTCCTGCAGTCGTCCAGGCCAGTGTCAGAGAAGAGAAGAAGCTGATGGTGGAGAATGCCAAACTGAAGAATGACATTGACGATCTAAAAAAACAGCTGCTGGAAAAAGAAAAGAAGAGAGGAGGTATTAATATTACCATGAATTCTGTTTTTCACATTTGTTATTTTTTAATCTGTTCGAAATAAAGACTGAAAGAAAGAAAGAAAGAAGAGAGGAGGTATGTAGGGTTCAATTCCCAGAAAAGAAAACTTGCATTGTAGTCCAAATGTTTGTTTACTTTTCAAAACATCTTGATGTCCAGTCATAGAAGCGGTTATGTGACATTAAAAACATGTGATGTTCATTATCGCATTGTTTGTTCTGCTATCAATGAAAACATCTTGTGCATTCTCGCCTCTGTCCATTATAACCAGATCTCTTTTTGTTTTTATTATAAGCAGCCATAGTGCTGAACGATTCCCCATGAGGGTGACGAGGACAACATGTCAGCTATTTCTGTGCCGGTTACATTGACACCAACCGCTCTGATCATTAACAAACATTTCATGTTTTCCAGGAAACACACTCCAGTGACATGGGGGCGGGGGGGGGGGGCTGGGAGAAATAAGCAAATCTTAAAGGACTCAACATGTTAGTGTTGGAACGTAGAAGGAATGTGTTTCAATTCACCCGAGACAAACACTGTAACTAATTGTGGGATGTTTATTTTTGGCGTTTCGTTCTAAGTTGCATTCATTAGCTTAATCACAACACGGATAAATATAAATCTTTCTCAAAGGAATGTCAGTCTGCATCGCTGATTCGTTTTTGAGTTGATTCAAATATAATAGGGACTCGGTACACTTCTGCCGCCAAGGGATAAAAACTGTGACGGCTCAAGTTCAGTATCAAATTTGCTTCAACACCATTTTAAAGTTGAACACAAGTCCGTTTGAAAACAAGCATTGTTCAAACCCACAGAAGTTTGAGGTGCACTCATTCTGTGGGCTTATATTGGTTGTCATATTATCACCTCATCAAGTTGTTACTGCAAACATGAGCGCAAATTGTCTAGCTAATTCATCTTAGCTACTAAATGTTTCATTGTTTCCTTCAGCAAGTCTGGTTCGAGGTCTGAAAGCAAAACTGAGAGCTGTAAGAGGATTACAAAGTGAAAGGATTTCATATGATATGACCATATGACCTCAGAATGTGATATACTGTAGTGTGTACAAAGTTGTTTTCAATGTCAAAAACATAACGTGAAAACGTAAGGAGAATGTCAGGCGTATAAGAGGTTGTTACCCATAATTCCAAGGTAAACCCAAAAGGTCCTGATCTCAGGTCTTAACATAGAATTAGGGTAATTAAAAGCATCTCGGGCGACGGTGGTGCGTCTGCAGACCGATGTTTTTCAGACTCAGGCACTAGATCCTGCAGGCACTCGAACATCAGGCGCCTGAAATGAGGGGTTATTTCTTTCTGGAGAGCTTTTGTGGGACATTGTTCCCTCCTTTAGGGCTCCGTGTCCTTGTGTCTATCAACTTGAACACTGTGTCATTTTCCCATCCAAACAGTTTGCAGAGAGCAGTCCTCCCACTAGGTGTGTAAATAAAGCTCAGTGTTGATGCAACCAGCTCTGTGCGTGAAAAGGGGCAACTAGGAAACAGTTCACCTTGCGTATTTGTTATGAAAAGGATCTCTTTCACAGCTATAATCATAACTTTTCATACTTTCACAACATTTTGAAAACTTTACGCAAGATAGTTTGGAAAAAGTCTCTACTTATTATTATTTATTATTTATTTCTACTGACTTTTATGACTTTTTTTTGTTCTCTCTTGTAGTGCTGGCAGTGCCCATGCCATCGGGCGACAACAGTGTTGAATGTTCGAAGCCCACCCCTCCCAAACCCTCTGTAGCACCTGCCTCCTCCCCTGCTGCTGCTGCTGTCCAGAGCCCCCCTCCCACAGACGAGGGTAAAAAGAAGAAGCCAGAGAAAAAAGGTAGCGGCTGCAATCGAGTTCATATTTGTATTTTATATCTCTACTGTGACATGTCTCCATGCTTTAGTGTTCAAAAAGCTCTTTATTTCTCTCATACTGCCTGTGCTGCAGCACCTCTTTTCACCCTCTGTCTGAAACCAGAGCCCAGTCTGCTCTGATTGGTTAGCTGGCCGGCTCCGTCAACCACTTCGAGATGTCCCGCCCCTTAGTCTATCACGTACAATGTGTTGTAACGCTAGCCAATAGAAGTGCAAGTGTTACATAGTGATGTCATTATGTTATGGAAGTAAACAAAGGAGTCCAATGGAGGCGATTCAGGCAGGGTGTGGGAGACTAACTCCCTCTGAGGGGATCTTTGGGATTTTAGTCTTTGCAGACCATTTACATGCACACAACAGGAAAGGGAAAACTCCCAAAAAGCATAGGGCCTCTTTAAACCCCTCTAGATATGTCATTTAACGTGGGTCTGTATTTCGTTATTAGTTTTTGCAAGACGGACAATATTAAAGCCATAATGTGACCTCTGAACCCTGTAGGATACATTCAGTCCTTTGATTTATTTTTCTTTGAACTGTTTTCAGTCCTACAGATGCTGTGCTCTGTCCTTACAAACTCAATTGAACTTCTCCAAACACGTTTTCCACTTGAATTCCCAATATCAGGTGATGATGGATGTAAGGCAGAAATATCGGTTTCCTAATGGATTCAAGATCTCCGGGCCTCAGTATGAAGACGTTGTGTGAAGTTTCATTTGTTATGAAGTTCCATGAATTACAAGCTACATTTGTGACAAGGCGTTCTTGTCTAATCCAGTAATTGAATCTAATTTGAGAATGATTTAATGTTTCGTTGACGCTTGTCACTCTAGGGCGCCATTATAAAACCAAAGTGTCCCTGTGTCAAATAAAGCATTTTACATTTATTATACAGTCAGAATACAAAACAAGAAAATCCATGCAACGGAATTTCAATTATTTTGCAGTAAATCACCCAAATGTTTTAGATTTATTTCAGCAATTACCTATCTGGAATACTGAGAAGAACTGTCAGGCATAGACAAGGAGGATTAGAACAAGATTTGAAACACTGACAAATTGCAGTTTCAGGAATTTATAACACCCAGATGTTAGCGAGGTATGGCAGTCACTTATTTCTCTTCATAAGGTGTTGTTCAGACATGTATGTGACGGTGTTCCCCCTCCTTACAGTCATCACTTGTTAGTCTGAGTGACTTAGTGTAATGTTTTACACCGCTGTGTTGTCACCGCGTCAGAGCATTGATCACACGGAGAATAAATGTCCAATATTAAAGACAGAGGTTGGAATTCAAATTTGTCAGAGCTGGTTTTGGCTCAGACCAATGATTTAAGACTGTGTGGTCACTTGATCAGTGCGACCCAGTGGAATGAATGTGAAAGCTAAGCAGGCGAGTGAAAGGTACCTCGTCTCTCGGGAGGAAGCATCTGCTATTCTGCTCTGTCATTGGATCACTTAGCACCCAGCCAAAAGTAGGTATCGTCATTTAGTCAAGGTATGAGCCCCACATTTCTTGGAAGAAGTGGAAAAGAAAGTCTATTCCTTTTCATATTTTTATTTACTGACGGCTGACTTGAAACGCATACAACCCCGAGGCCTGTCATTGGCTGCTTTGGTTTTTATTTATGGGAGGAAATTAAGTCAGATTCCAGACAGATGCCCGGTATTGTTACAGCTATGATTTTGTTTTTCAAATGTTCCCTTTGAGTGATACCAGTGGTCTGAAATATTCTCAGTGCTTTAAAACAAACATTTCCTCTAAAATCACGCACACTTAGAAGTAATAGCATGAAAACTCTCACAGATGCCTAACCTTACCAACACATGATGGATGGCTCGATGATGGTCGGACTTTCTGTGTGGAAACTTCCAAATCAAACAAACCGTTATACAAACATTGTTTTTAAACAGATGAAATGCAATCATTTGTTATTTAAAATGTCATATGTGAAGTGTGTAGTATAACCATATTTGCCTTTTGTGTATG
This sequence comes from Gymnodraco acuticeps, assembly GCF_902827175.1. Classification (NCBI taxonomy): domain Eukaryota; kingdom Metazoa; phylum Chordata; class Actinopteri; order Perciformes; family Bathydraconidae; genus Gymnodraco; species Gymnodraco acuticeps. The sequence continues at coordinate 1,207,961 of NW_022990682.1, forward strand.
CCAGGAGGGGAGAAAGCAGAGAAGAAGCAGGCTGCTCCTAGTCAAGAAGACGCCAAGGTGGACGTGTCTCGTCTGGACATGCGTGTTGGACGTATAATCACCGCTGAGAAGCACCCGGACGCAGACAGCCTGTATGTGGAGCAGGTGGACGTGGGAGAGGCTTCTCCGCGGATAGTGGTCAGCGGGCTGGTCAATCACATACCTCTGGAGCAGGTACAGTACAACTCGTGTATCTAAAACGATAGAACATCACTGTTAATGTATGGCTCGGACATCATATATCACAATATTTTAACCATATTCCTCTATATCGATATTGTAACCCTATTGGAGGTTTGACCATTGATGCTTTAAAGTGGACCTATGATGCTATTTTTAGGTCTCAGATATATAAAAATATATAAAAAAGTGTTTTGCTCAAAATACCAAACAGGTCACCCATTCTAGCCATGCCTCATATCCCTCTATTTCACTTCCTGTTTCAAAAGTGCTGATTTTGGGTATAAAGCTTTAAAAAAGAGCTCATGCGGGACCCGGCAGCTACTGTCTAAACTAAATACTGCCGTGATGAAACGCCATATCATGGATTATCAAGGATTACTTCTGAAACAGTATGGAGCTCAAAGGCTTTCTCTCTTGCCGGTTATACCACAAGGTGAGTTCCTTTTTATTTCCTGCTTCTTCACACACATGCTCTCCAGTACAGGTTAGCTCTGAGTGTTAGCCATGCTAATGTAAACACCGACCATATTACGTCCAAAACAGTCGGGCATTGTTTCTGATAGCAACTTTCTGATAGTGCCGTGGGTCCACATTTCCGATATTACGTCATATCGGACGCAAATCTGGATCAGCTCCGTTGTACCCCCGTTTTTAGAGATTTGGGTACGGAGGAAAAGAGAGAGGGTTTTATTTTCTGACGCTGCGTGAGTTCCCTGACACACCGGGGACACATATTTATGTATAAAAGACATCAAAAAGTGCATTTTGCATGATAGGTCCCCTTTAACCAAATATTTGACATAGAAATTACATCTCTATGATATCACTATATGGATATAATATCTATATATTGCCCAGCCCTAGTGTCAAGTGTCATTCGAGTGCAATTTGCAGGGTGGGATAATGACATTTTTGGAATATTCCATGTAATTAACAGATGTTGGTTTCCAAAACTTGGTCACATGATGCCGCAAGAATCCAGAATATGTGGAGAGATTAAAAAACATTCGTTGATTTAGATTGAATTTTGAGTTATTATAGATTCCAGCCCGTGAGCATGTAGATGTCAAAAAGAACATCTGCTGGCTTCCTACAGGGTCTGCTTGTGGTGAGGAAAATGTAGCCTTTAATACAAATTAGATTTTCATATTAGCTTTATGTCTCCCCGCAGAGACTCTGTTTTAGAGACTAGACATAGAGGCAGTGCTGTATACATACTGTACGTATTCATTTACGGCTCACCAGGGTCATCATAACGTTTTATTAGTCCATTTAAAGTTACTTCTTAGGTAAACTAGCTGACAGTGCTGCTTAGAAACTTCATGTAACTAATGGCCATTCATGATCTCCATCGTGTATTGGTGTTTATTTTGCTTTCACATTTATGATTTGCTCTTGGAGTACACTTATTTATACATGAGTTACTTTTATGGTCAACAGTATATTTATATTTGCCCCTTTTTTATATCTAGACCAGGGAGCCTTTGTGCTTTACACTTCTGCATTATACTGCATGTAGACAGTGTATATCATTTAAATGGCACCACATGCTAGCAGAAATCATGTGTAACAAACCTTGCCAAGAAAAGCTACCATACCTATGCAAAGATACTTGTTTTCATGCACAGACAAACATTAAACATTAAAGCACAGTCTTAAAGGTCCCATGTCATGGCCATTTCTACTGATCATAATTCCATTGTTGAGGTCGACTAGAATACATTTATATTGTGCAATGTTCCAAACTCACATTGGTTTCTCACAGCATCTCTGTATAGTTTGTGTATTCACTCTCTGTCCTACACGGCTTGTTGGAGCTCCTGCCCCCCCCCCCCTCCCCCCCCTCCCCCTCCCCCCTCCCCCTCCTCCCTCCCCCCTCCCTCCCTCCCCCCCTCCTCTCCCTCCTCCTCCCTCCTCCCTCCGCCCTCCCTCCTCCTTCCTCCCTCTCTCCCTTCTTTAAGAGAAAGAAAGGAGAAACTAATGCTGACTTTAGTTTGTCTGCATAGGTCCATTACTCACAGTCTCAAATCAAGTCATTACTTTCCTTCATTCTTAACTTTCTTATTTGTAGGATCCATTTTTTTTATTTCTGTCAGACGAGTGACGAGGATTTGTTTTTGGATTTAATGGCAGTACTCTTGAGTGTCTGTACTTCCCGGATAAAAATAGGTTGTTATAAAAGGAGACAGGATAATCATAAAATAAATGTTAAGCGTCCACAGTGCACATTAAGCATTGCTGAAGTCTAACAGTTTGTTTTATAAAGTCTGTTACAGAACATTCACATACTATCCTGACTTGAGATTAAATATAAAAAAACAACTACTAAAACCCCGTCCAAGCAACATGAGGGATTTTAGATTTCTTAGAGCAGTGGTTCCCAACCTGGGGGGCGCCACGCCTCAGATGATTTGAGGCCAAATCATATTAGACTTTTTTTTTTCTTTTTTTTACGTATAATTGTAAAGCAATACATGATTGTCACTAAAAGCCTTGTCTCTACATTACAATAAAATATAAAAAATAATTGATTAATTAATTTGAATAACAATTCAAGTTAATATATTAAAGGCATAAAAAGACAGAAATGTATAATTCTTTCTTTAATAGAAATGTTTCTTCTGCCCGTAAAGTGTCCAAACCAGGCTTTTCTGGATAAGCACATTTTTAAAAACATAGTCATTGTCCATGCCGGTTTCAGTTGAATTATTTGTCACAGTTGCTCCGATCAGATCGGTCTCCTCCATTTTGTAGATTATTTACGACTTTTGAATCCACATAAACACATCGGCAAAATCCGGCTTACTTTGAGCATGTGTTTTAAACAGTTTAATCCCTTTGTGAATTGTTTCCACTTCCGCGCCGTCCTTTAATTTCTTCATACAGCGGGAATCCAAATGAATTCATCCTGAGTCCAATAACCATCAAAGTCACTCCAATAGTGCTCCTTAATTATGCTTTCATCCTCCTTTAACAACATACTTCACATTCATCTAGTTTGTGACAGTAGTTGTAGCATTTTGAGACTTTTAAACTTTAATTACCGCTGTTGCGCCCCCCCCCTGTGTGTGTGTGTGTGTGTGTGTGTGTGTGTGTGTGTGTGTGTGTGTGTGTTGTGTGTGTGTGTGTGTGTGGTGTGTGTGTGTGTGGTGTGTGTGTGTGTGTGTGTGTGTGTGTGTGTGTGGTGTGTGTGTGTGTGGTGTGTGTGTGTGTGTGTGTGTGTGTCATGTGGGGGGGCTCTTGGGAAAAAAGGTTGGGAACCACTGTCTTAGAGGATGCCCCTCCAAAAAGGACTGGTATACATCATCTACAGGAATGCTGGATTTCTCTTTTCCTCAGCTTTGACAGAAACCACTTCTGGCCTTTTTTTAAATGTTGGTAAGCCGCAGAGGTCTCCAGGCTCGCGTTTAAAACGTTTCTTGCTTGCTTTGATTTGGTTAAACCTCTGACAACGCCATTTTAAGTCACGAGATTGGAATTATTGTTTGTATTGGATTATGAAGTTCTCTGTCAGACCACATCAGTTAAAGGTGTTTTTTTAGCTTTACTAAATTGGGTGTAATCTTCTGTATTGTCCAGGGCATATGGGCTGTAAAAGATGTATTTAATCCTCTGTTCCTCCGTGCAGATGCAAAACCGCATGGCAGTCCTGATGTGTAACCTGAAGCCAGCCAAGATGAGAGGAGTGGTGTCCCAGGCCATGGTGATGTGTGCCAGCTCCCCAGACAAGGTGGAAATCCTCGACCCCCCGAGTGGAGCAGTACCAGGGGACAGAGTCACCTTCCAGGGCTTCCCAGGTACCAAGATTACTCTACACTCAAAAACAGATTCATTATTTGCAAAAAGTTCCAATGTTAATTCAGCAGCTTAAACCAAAAACAAATACATCAAAAACCAGTTTCAAAATAAAACTGCTGCTGAGGCACCAGATGGAAAATCGAACTCAGGGAATATTCACATTTTCCAGACAAGAATTTCAATTGTGTAGTTTATTTTTCAGCGTGTTTCAACTACAGTACAAAGAGCAATGGTTTACATGACATGCCTGCTGCTTGGTTTGTGTCTTCAAATAAACATATGCGCTTGTCAGTTCCTAATCGCACAAATGACCCTGTCCAAAATCACCTGGTGTCTTCAAAATAAAAGCACAATGACACTAAATAATTAGCCCTTTATCTTTATCGAAAACAGCAAGAAAATAAATGTTTAAATATCCCGTGGGGCCATAATTACGGATATCAAATCATTGAATAGCTCCAACAGTTACAACCAATTCCCACCGTACAGACACCAGGGACTGAGTGACGATCAATGATTGTCATGGATGAATTCCACTGTAAAACGTTTCCAGGCTAGTTTCCACGAAAAACCTCCTATTTTGGGAAATGAAGGGTGTTGTTTAACCTTCTCGCTGCCAGAAACAACACCAATCATGATGCGTCCTCATCCCCACTGAAGCTCTCGTTAGAGGACCCCCTGGTTCTGTTTGGTGGTGGCTTAATGGCCTGTGACTGCTTAATCAACGCGTGTTGCTAGGAATGCAAGCTGCTCTTTTTTAATCGTCAGTCGGAAAGATAAGTGTCCTAATAGTCTGTTTAAATCCTACTAATGTAAATACGTTTGGAAAATCCCTATTTATTTACACATCAACTAACTAGACCATACAGAGGAGACAAGGTCCCTCCTTTGAAGCGTTAAAACTCAACCCATCAATGTGGTCCAAACTGTAAGACTGTCGCCAACGGGCTGGTATGGTTGGGATTTGAGTCTGAAGAGGAGGATGTGATGAAGTTGGATCTGTGGTCGAATGCCCAGAGCCCAGCTGAGGCTTTCATCCCTGCAGTACACATGTCCCGGCCACTTGAAAGCTACTTGATTTAATTAAGCGTCTCTAGGCTGCACTCATTTTTATGAATACTAGATTTAAACCATCCTCTGAAAACTTGATAGGTTTGTCGTGGTGTTGAGTTATTCTTTGTAACAGTACAAAATTAGACTGTTTTCTGAACCGATACAGGGTAAAATAATAGGTGCAATATGTTTTTTCCCCTTTTTTCTCCCACCAAAGCACCTTGGTTCAGATTAAATTACATCAAATCCACTACCAGTGTGAGAACATGATTGTAATTTGGCTACATTTCTCCAACTAATGGGGCGCAGTACCTCTTTTTGAACTTTCTCAGAGAGAGTTCTCAAGTTGCTCATCAAAACCTCCTTCACACTTCTGATCAAAACTGATCGTTACCACTCTTGGGTCGTACACCGGCAGAAATGGCAGTGTAAGGAAATGAAACATGTGTGTGTCCTCCTCATACCCTGAGGATGGTTATGTAGAGAGGAAGAAACAAATCTGACACCAGACAGAAGCCGCCCAGTACCGGCTGTCATTTATTACAATGTTGGGCAGCATCAAAAACAAAGGCATCGTGAAGTTAGAAACTCACTTAGTTGTTTTCTCTGGATGCATATTTCCACTCTGAGAAGGTTAGGAGTAGATGCTTGAATAAAGTTTAAAACCAAACGGCAGATTTATAAAAGCTAATAGAACATGATAGAAAGTGTGACTATTCATGATTCACATGGGAGGAATGAAATTGGAATTGGCCCCGATAAACCACGGTCATTTGCTCACAATTTGTATCAGCTGTAGTTTAGATTGTAGTCACTGTATGCTTGCTATGAAAGATCTATAAATCCTTCATGTGTGATGGATGAGCCGACAACAGAGGAGTTTTCTAATGCAATCAAACACACGTCTTGCCTGCAGGTGATCCAGACAAAGAGCTGAACCCCCAAAAAGAAGGTGTGGGAGCAGATTCAGCCCGACCTGCGCACGGAACGACCAGTGTGTTGCAACGTACAAGGGATCTGCCTTTGAAGTCGCCGGGCAAGGGAGTGTGCAAAGCCCAGACCATGAGCAGCAGTGGAATCAAATGAAATAACAGAGCTGCTTGAAATAACTCTGTGTTTACTTGGCAATCATCTGCAGGCATGACAATGATGGTGTTGAGAAACAGGATGGTGATAAATGAAAGTAATGCAGTAATAAAAGTTTTGAAATTAAACATACTTTCAAAGTGTCTGAACAATCTGTTATTTTGCTGGGATATCAAATTAAATCCAATTGTGTTTCTGCTTAAAATGTCCAGTTTCGTGTTCTCTCCAGAGGCACATCGGCTTGATTGTGCTTTGATTTTGAAATTATAGTTTGTAAAGGACATTAAGTACTGGACTTGAATGAACATGATTTGTTTGTACTTCATCTAGTCCCGGGCATTTTAATGAGCAGAAGATGAAACGGGATGTTTTACTACAAAGCCTAAAGAAAATGGATCGGGTTCTGGAGCTCTTTGCAGAAGTTATTTAGATGCTACTCATTCCGCAGCTCTCCGATCTGTCAGTGTGTGATGCCAGTGCAATGTACTTTGTTTTATTGTCCTCTTGAAAGGAGAAGTCCTGCCCACCTCCGGAAGTATCTGACTACACAGAGAAAGAGAACAGACAGAGAGCTGAGCAGCAGAGCCTATAATGTTACATCAACAGTAATTAAGGCCATTCACTTTACAAAAACATCTGTCATGGGTCAAATCCTATCATCGTGCAGAGCTTACTGAGTCCAGTGCTTAAGAAAGCCTTTAGTGTACTCTCTCTTCTTTGGAGAAAAGGTAAACATGCATGTGCTGAGAAACAACTACTGCCTTAAAACTGGCAGGTAGAGTCAATTAAAATGAGAGATAAATAACAGTGTTTATCTCTATTATTTTGCAGTTTATGCAGAATTAATTCAACCCATATTGCTAATAGTCTTTTGCCTTCTGCCCTTTTCATACTAATACAGGATTACTTTTAACAGTCTGTCAACATTTGAGTAAATAGGCTCTAGTTGAACAAAGAAATCTTGGCAAAACACAGAGAACGCAGCTGTTAATATCCAGCTTCAGTCTTTATAATCATTGTCTGCAGATGGCACATCTGTCAACAAAGCTATTTCTATGAATCGACCTGTAAACGGATCATTTTAACAAACCTAAATCTGCAATGATTTAATCCATCCCTCTCAGCACCCATATTTAACTACTTAGACCAGGGCTATTCAATTACACATTCAGTTGGGCCAGATTTTATAACTACAAAATTCAGCTGGGCCAGACATTCAGCGGCCTGTAAAAAGCAGGTAATGACACATTTTAAACCAACACATATTACTGCGATGAAAAACATGCCATTTGTATTCATTGTTCATCTAACAAAGGTACGTCAAAAAGTGCATAAAAACACAATAAATTTGCATTCATTTAACAGAATCTGAGGCATCTCAAAGTGCATTCGGAAAAAAAGTGCACAGTTGTAGCATTACATTTGTTTGCTTTAGAAGTCAAATATTCAGGTTATGTTTTTTTGAACCAGGCACATCACAAAGTGCATTTAACTGAATACAATAATAGAAGTCTTAATAAATGTCCTCACATACAAAATAAAATTGGATACATACATGCACATCAAAAGTGCATTAACAAACAGTTTAAAGAGCTCCAATGTAACAAAAAGAGGTAGTACTCTAGCAATAGGCCTACTATTTTTTCACTTTTCAAGTAATAACAAAAAAATCATACGTTTTGGTCACATTTGACCAGACACATTACAAAGTGCATTTAAATGAATACAAAAATAACTGTCAAACCTTTCAGTGCACAAACCCATAACAAGGGATAAGGGTAACTAACATATGAATGAATACTACACTACACGTCTACTATAGTAAACTAGGTGCTTACTATCACCTCATTTGTGATTTGTCATCGCTGACTTTCTCAATGGGAGAAGTGACATTTTTTGTTTTGAACAAGAGCAGTGATTTTTGGCTCATAGGATGTCAATGCAATCCAAGACTGCTGTCAGTCAGCGACTCACGAGTGGTACTTTTGATTGAGTTCATGTGTGAAAAGCTTGATTCACATTTGTATGTTGATCCAAACATACTGAGCACACAGATCGCTACTTTCTGAACGTTAGGGAACTGCTGTTTTTTGACATCACTCCAAAACTTCGCTGGCCCGTTAGTGCGCTGCTCTTGGTGCCATGGTTACGGATGAATGCATGTCAATAAGTTCCAGTGTAAATTTACCCTCGTCGATGGAGGGGACCACTTCCTTTGCTCTGGTTGATACGTCCCCCTCTATTGCAACAGTGAAGCGGTCTCATGGCAAAGCCCATCACCTCTGTGGGCAAGAGCAAGTCCATCCAATCGACCGGCAAAGTTATCTTTCAACCTCGCAATGAAATCTGTCATCACATCCGTTATTGTGCAGGGGATGTGATGTGTTTGTGGAGCGTCGGAAAAATGCAGGCATTCCGAACCCGTACTCAAGTCGGTCTCCAGCTTGACTTGGAATGCGCGCATCTGCTCCACAAGATCAATGACCGTTTTGTCTCTGTTACGCTTCAGAGTTGAGAGAGACATGTTTTAGAGTTGCTATCATAGGACCAACCGTTACTAGCAACCACTAGATGCACTTTCAGGGTTGCGTTGTGGTTTGGTGGTTTCTATGCAATGCGCAGTGTTGCGTTTCATGGTCTGTACTAGTGTAGGAATTTGGCCACGGGAGGCTGGGCCACTCGGGAGTTGTTCTGGGCCGCATCTGGCCCGCGGGCCGCCATTTGAATATGCCTGACTTAGACCATCAATTAGAAGAGCCTCTCATTTCTGGTGACAATATTTGATCTTCACTCAAATGTATTCTCACCTGAACCACAGACTTATTCCTTGTTATTTTGTGACCATACTAAGGGTTGAAATCTGAGAGAAAAACATACTCCAGGATATTTTTAGTCAGGTGTTTGCAGGGCAAACGTTTCCTAATTGAATCTTCATTTGTATCTGCTTTAAACTATGTGAAGCAGTGACCTATTTGTCCTAACATCTTCTACTTTTTCTGTCCATATTGGAGTTGTTCTGTTCACTACATCTACATTTCTCTATTGGGATCCAGCATTTAAAGTGATCTTTAGTCAGTAAGGTGAGTTTTATAACTGACAACCCACTTTCACCCACTCTGATTAGTAAAACATCAAAACTTTGCCAGACATTTTGATGTTTTTTTGTCAGTGCCAGAATAAATAAGACCTGTAGGTGTTGCTGCCTTTCTTTATCCTCCAGGTTATTGTGTCCTTATATGACCTAAGCAAAGAAAAACAACTCTTCCAGCAGGACTTAATAAAGGTGGACAGATACAAAAAACGACACCTTCAGGCATGATTGAATTTGAAAAATAGGAGAAGGCTGTTTAGGAAAAACCCAAACGACCTCTTTGATGTGAAACTGCAAACAGAACTATGTTAGTTCGTAACTATGACTAATAGGCAGACATAATATTATTTTTCTCTCAACGTTGGGTTCAAATGCCTCAAAGAGTGACCGAGCAGCCAGAACACCATGAAACAGCAGGGGCCATGAGGAATATATTTCTCATTTCTGAGGCCAAGTAGTCAGTTCTGTGGCAACTGGCGTCAAGTCAAATGACGACAGGTCTTTAAGAGGGAATGCAAACCTCTGGGATAAAAGTTGTGATTCATGTTGGACAGCATGAGTTTGGACAGCATGATTTGCATTTCAATATTGCAAGATCTGATTTGGTGTGTGAATTAAGACATTGTGGGTTTCTTGATTACTTCAAGACCTTTTGGACGAGGGTAGGGTTCCTGTCAACTTGATGAATGTGTTATTGTTTTTTAAAACCTTCCCCCCAGTTAGTTTTTTAATGATGTGTTTTCTGTGAGGCAATACATTCCCCAATGCATGTTGACTTGTGACAGCCAACAGTGTTTTTAGTATAATATAACTCTATAGCAAAGACACCGTGTTAGGATATTTGTTGGTGTTGGACAGTAGCTGTGTATTGCAAGCCTGTTCCTTTAAACACAGTTTTTTGTTATTTGAATGCATCGTGTTGCTTTTACCGACAAGCTATAATTGGGAATGTTCTTAATAGACACATTTTTAGCTCCAAAGTAACAAGACTCTTTATGTGAAATGTGACTTTTGCTTAGCCATCATTTGTCAATCCTAACTACTTAGCTTGTTTAGTGCCTAATAGAGCACCAAGCCACACTTTTCTGTTTTCACCAAGTACATTACTATTGTGTCTTCATCTACATCTAATAATTAAATGCTCACAAATATCTGCCAAGCCAAACTTATGGCTTTAGTAACATGTTTACCCTGGAATGACAATTATCTTTGAACATTTATAGAAGTATATTTCAGTGATTATGTGCAGAGGAACTCCACAAGAATGCCGACAGAAACACAGCCAAGTTGTTTCCGCTACCCATTGTCCATTTATTTGTCTCGTAAACATGTATTTTGAGTTGTGTGTCTGGTCATCTGATAAATGTAATATTCTTATATTGTCTCTCTTTGTGACTCTCTTCTGGGCGACTGTGGCTGTAAGGTGGTGAGGTCTATCAATCAGAAGGTTGTGGGTTCAATCCCATGCCTTGCTCTCAGCATGTATGTATCTTTGGGCAAGATACTTAGCCAACAGTTGCTCCCGATGGCATGAGAGGTGAGAAGGTGCATTTATGGCAGCCTCTGTATGAATGCTTGCAAATGTGATAAGGCAGACTTGTATGTAAAAGTGCTTTGAGGGGTCGTAAAGACTGGAAAAGTGCTATATAAAAGCAGTGCATTTACCATTTACAATGTTGTTTGGACCCCAACAGCTATATGTATCTGGGTCATACTCTTCCTCAAGGTGAGACTCAACTGTAAAGTAAAGTGGTCGGTAGTAAAAACCAAAACAATGAGCTAAAAGAGGTTAAACAGCCAGGTGTAGCTGCAGAGGTGAGTGATCATTTGCTGTGGTTTTCTTCAATGCGTGGGACCTCTTTAACATTACAAAGTTATTTCCTTTTTGCTTGTGCTCGTACTCTGTGCTTTATATGAGTATAATACAAGTGATGTAGCGTAAATGGCAGTGCTTGAGAGAATGTGTCACAACATCTTGTAAATATCTTCATCTTAAAAGCCACTCTCTTATTTAAAGAGCTTACAAAATGCTATTAGCACCTGTTAGTGGGCTTGGTATATGATAGAGGTTACATTTGTATTGTGAAATGTGCCATATGATTTTTTCATTATTGATGTATTTTTTAATAAATCACGATTATAACAGCATACAAATGTTGTCAGTTAGTAACAATCGTTCGTCGCTCTGGAAACAACAACTTCGGTCATTTCCGGCGGTGACGTCATGAGTAGAACACAGCTGAGCAGAACACAGCTGAGTCACCATTGTTTAAATGCCTTGAAGCAGCAAATATTAAAACAAAGGATGCACAACAACAAAACGCGAAGAATAATCGGAAAGCGATGTGTGGTATGGGGATGTGGGGCCGTCTCCAAATCTGGCTATGAGATGTTTTTGTGGCCAAAAAATTGTCAAATGTCGCGTATATGGACCAAACAAGTGCGTCGTACGAGGGCGGACTTTGCTGGACTTGATTGATTGATTGAAAAGTTTATTAACAGCTTGTATATTGGGTACAGTACAGTACAGCTCAAATGGGGGCAGTGGGGGAGAGGTGGGAGAGTTCAGCATCCTACAGGAAATGTCATTTGCATGTAATATTATTTATTCATATGGAATTATATAACTGGAGTTTGTTATCCTTTAATTTTGCTTGATTAATTAAAAAAACACAAACACAAACAAAAAAGGGGTCATTCAGGAATACAATTATTATATTAAATATATAATAAAATAATAAATATTATAATATTGAATTAAATATTTTTTGTATAGTATTATTTCATTTAGAAAGGCAATACAAATACAATAGAATACAAATACAATACAAAACTTGGGACAGAGCTAAGTAACTGATCAGTTAGTCACAACACAAAATAACAGGAGAATGAGAATTAATTACCTTTTACTGTAAAGTTCGATGACGCACGGCGCATTTGATCTCGCTCATTTTTAGAGAGGTCTGTGTGAAATTCACCTTCAGACATGTATTCTCTCAAATTGTTGTAAAACACTAAAGTCTTCATTCTGTCAGATGCAATGCAAATCACCGTTTGTCACATGTAAAAACTCTGCAAATCACCGTTTGTCACATGTAAAAACTCGCGAATGGTTCAGACGGTCTAGATGTCAATGTTGTCCTACTTGGGTTGCCGTCCGGCGTTGTCCAATATGGCGGACCATCTCGCACATGCGCACAGCAGATCGGGCAGAGCTTGCAGATCGGGTAGTGACACAGACCTCCACTCTCAGCACACCTCCACTGTCAGTACAGGAAGTGACGATTCTGACGCGTTTTTTTCCCGCCCACCGAAGGACTCGTTTGATGGAAGTTTTCAAATCACAATGGAGACTCATCACGGAGGTGATGAGTCTGCCCACCGTGCACTTTTGGTCGGCCTTGGTCAAGCCCTTTTGACCCCCCCAGCCTGGTTCTCATAAAAGTTTTTCGCTCAAATGACACCATGGAGGAATGTAACGGGGACTCTGCCCGCCTCACGAGTGCCTATTTTCGGACACTTTTTTTCACTTTACCCCGGTTTTATAATTTTTTTGGCTATTTCACCCGGTTTCTACCGGGGACATTGCCTGCCTAATTTAAGTGATATATGTGTACACATATAAATCATTAGTCAAAATAGGGCTACATTTGATTGAATTAAAAGGTATAATATGTGGTAAACTGAAGAGCCGTTTGGGAGCCGAAAGAGCCGGCTCTTCTTGGTGAGCCGAGCCAAATGATCCGGCTCACCAAGAAGAGCCGGAATTCCCATCACTATAATGCATCTAACTTTATGCTGTGGTGACACGTTATTGGACATAATTCACCTTGCTTATTGTGTTGCCACACGGACCCTTTAGTGGGGAACACCTGTAGCTTTAGCTGCCATTCCTGCTAGCTCATCAGGCAGAGCAGTGCATGTGTTAACCTCTCTGAAAGTAATGGATAATAAAGATTGGAACTCCATTCTTAATACACCGCCTCCGACTCTCTTTTCACGGCACTACACTGGTGACCCTGACTTTTCCGAGAAAGTTTCCGGAAAATTAACGAACATGGCTGAGCGCGATGTTTTCATAAAGCTGCCGGAATTCTGGGAGCACACCGCGGAGGCATGGTTCGCACACGTGGAGGCACATTTCGCCTGCCGACAGGTCCGTGACGGGGACCTAAAATACTACCATGTGGTAGCAGCGCTGGGGAGCTCCACGTCGTCCAGGTTGGTGGGATTCATCGCAGCCCCCCACATCATGGCAAATATGAGGCGATTAAGGCCCTTCTCCTTAAGACATTTAGCTTATCTGCTAAGGAGAGGGCCCGCCAGATACTTGACATTCAAGGCCTAGGAGACAGCAAGCCATCCCAGCTAATGGAGAAAATGCTAAATCTGCTAGGGGGGGAAGATCCCCGTATTTTATTCACGGAGATTTTCCTGCGTCACTTGCCTCCCCGGGTACAGACGGCGCTGGCCAACACGCCTGTCACGGAGCCCCGTGCTTTGGCTGAGGAAGCGGATCGTTTTTTCCTGGCTACGCAACAGCCCGGGGCAGAGACGTTAGCCGCGACGCTCAGCGGCCCACCGGCAGTCAAGAAAGCGTGGCGGAGGCCGGACACGGCTGTGGCTAGCCGGCGTGGAGACGCCGGAGAGTGCGTTTACCACGCACGTTTCGGGACAAGGGCGAAGAGATGCATCGCTCCGTGCAGCTACAAACCCCCGGGAAACGGAGGGGCCGGCGCTCAGTAGTGGCTCTGAGCGCCGGCGGCACGTGCAGGCTCCTCTTCGTCAGCGACAGCGTTTCGGGGAGCCTGTTTCTGTGTGACACGGGCGCTCAACGGAGCGTAGTTCCAGCGTCGAGTGAAGACGTCGCCCGTGAGGGGCACGGACCGCGATTGACGACGGCTAACGGCAGTCCCATTCGCACGTACGGCGTGAGGCCTATGTGTTTGTGCATCGGAGGACAGCGTTTCAGCTGGGATTTTGTGACAGCGGACATTTCTTTTCCCCTCCTCGGAGCGGATTTTTTGTGTGCTCATGGACTCTTAGTGGACGTTAAGAATAGGCGTTTGGTTGATGCCTTAACGTTTTCTTCCCTCGTGTGCACACTTGGCAGCGCAGCGTACGACGGGCTGTCAGGCTCGCTGTCAGGTGCAGACACGTTTCTCGATGAACACGTGCTCCGCTCGGCGGAGCACGTGTTCATCCGGCACGATGCGCACAGAGGCCCCCTGCAGCCCCCTTATGATGGGCCTTTCCGGGTCTTGGAGCACGGGGACAAGCACCTGGTGGTCGACCTGGGTGGCAAGGCCGAGCACGTCTCGGTGGACCGGGTGAAGGCTGCTCACCTGGACTTGGACCAGCCTGTGGTGCTGGCTCGACCTCCGCGACGGGGCCGCCCCCCGGCCTCGTCCCCTGTCACGGATTTAAGACCTGTTGTTCCGGTCCCTCCCCTTCCGGGGGCCGCACAGGCGGGAGTCACTTTTCCGACTCCCGTGCTCAGGAGTCGTGGGGGTCGGCGTGTCGTTCCTCCCCGCCATGCTGATTTTGTTTATGTGTGAATTCTGGGGGGGCTTGTGTGGTGACACGTTATTGGACATAATTCACCTTGCTTATTGTGTTGCCACACGGACCCTTTAGTGGGGAACACCTGCCATTCCTGCTAGCTCATCAGGCAGAGCAGTGCATGTGTTAACCTCTCTGAAAGTAATGGATAATAAAGATTGGAACTCCATTCTTAATACACCGCCTCCGACTCTCTTTTCACGGCACTACAATGCACAATATAATAGTCTGGCCAGCCCTGCAGCCCGTTCTAGGTTCTGATTGGCTCTCTAGGTTGGCATTCTGGCTTCTGACTGGCTGTCCAGGTTGTCAATCACAGCCGTGGGCATATTATATTTACGACTAGTAATTCTCTATGAATTAAAGTCAAATGTATATAGCCTACCAGTCTGTGTTCTGTTGCCGCACCGGATCTCCGCCAAATCCAGGATCATCGTCCCCATTTTCGCTCCCGTCTGTATCTCTACCGCTACTTGAATACTGTGGCTCAAACTGGTATGGTTCCACCACGTTAGACTCCACACCGGCATCCTCTTCAATAAAATCCTCCTCTTCTTGAAAGTGCACCGAGTCTATTGACGACTCACTGTCACTCGATTCTGTCGAAATATCCGAGCCAGAGTCCGACATCAGCCATATAGTAAGTGTATTATTCAAAAAGGGTTCTACTCGTGACGTGCGTGACGTAACTAACCGGCGAAAGCCGTTTGGTCCGGAGCGGTCGTGTAACATCGGAAGCGAGCATGGAAAGTTGTAATAAATCACGATTTATAAATACAGCGGGCATATTGTCATCAATGACAAATGATTTCCCATTAATAATAGTATTTATTATCCTAATAAGAATAGTGTTGTCCTTCATTTCGTAAACTCTTTAACTCTGCATTTAAGCTCCTCAGCAAAGGCCTGATTGATATCCTGGATTCCCTGAGGAACCACCACATATCATGGCATAATGTACCACTTTAAATTCTTTGATTTGATTTATTGTGAAAACAAACCATTGAATTGAGTCCAAGTCTAAACTGTTCATTTAGAAATATGGTGTTTACAAATCAAAATACTCACAAATAAACATTTTTGTGACAGACACTGCAACATAATACCCTCTAGATCCTTCCACACTCAATCATGGGTTAGGAGGTTATTACACAACTGAAATCGGAACCAGAATTTGATTAAGATTGTCAAACAAACCAGCCTACACATTAAAATAATCAACAGCTTTGATAATAGCTGTAGATGGGCAGAAATATATTTTGGGCGGAAAATACTGGAGCGAGTCCTGAGGGAAACACAAACCTCTGCGGACATGTGTTGGCTGGAGTTGAAAGAGTAGATCTAGCATGCTCCTCTGTGTGTGGTTTCATGCTTCACCAGCGTTCACAATGAACCAAATTAACTAAGCCTCCCTTTCAACTGGAGGACATTTATTATCCATATTATAGGCCCTTTTTATTATGTGTGTGAGAGCACTGCCTTCATACGAGCCAACATGTCTGTATCTCCTCTGAGTGAAGAGAATATTTTGATATAAATCTGAAGAGCAAATGAATTTTCACCCGGTAGCTTTAACAGCAGACTCCTGCACATTGTCTTCACTTGAAATTAATTGCTGTGACTTATTCTGTCACAGAACCTCAACTCCTGAGGCAACGAAAGACATCCACAGGAAAAACATAATATTTAAATTCTTAGGGAGCCGCTCACACTAACATAATACTTTATTATTAAGGAAACAGCTGTAAGCGCTCCTCAGTCTGTGCCATGTTGTCTGACGGGTCCAACTCTTAGCGAAATGTACATTTTTTCAATTCAAATAGCAATCCTACAATTCCATTTAGGGGGAAACATTAATGATTAAAGAGATTACTGCGAAAAAAACATTATGGCCTGAAAATCATGAGATATGACTCATTCAAAACGGTGATACAATAAGTGAAAAAAGGGATTTTAATCAAAAAAGAGATATAAAAAGACCTAAAACTGATATTTAAAAAGGTTTGTTTATGCTTTCAATCATGTCCCACTGCACTGACAATGTGATTATGAAATGTTGACGAAAATATGTATGTTAAAATGTTATGATTTGTATCAAAATGATCTCATTTGTACCTTATCTTATAGTCTTCATTGGCGGAATAAGCTGTTTGACACTAAGGTCACATGACTGCACCGCTAAATGAAGACCATGAGGTTTGGATGAAAGCTCAGAAAGCCAGTAAGGGAAGATATCAAACATAAATCTCCTTTTTGGACAATCAGTTTTATTTTGTCTCTGTGTTTGTCTCTGTATCTATTTCCATGGTCTCTCATTAATCTTCTAATAACCCCTTTTGGATCTATTTCCATGGTCTCTCATTAATCTTCTAATAACCCCTTTTGGATCTATTTCCATCCAGTAGATTTGGTTACTATATATATGTTTTTAAAGTTCAAATACATACTGGCTACGTGTTTATTCCACTGCAACACTGTAGGTCTTTTAGCAGACATGTTGACTTGTGGTTGTAGGAAAAGCACAGGTGTTTCTTATAACTTCAACACTGGCTCTATTATATTAAAGCACCTCATAAGCATGTGACGATACCAGGACGCTGAAACTGAAGCAGCTAAATGAAGTCAGCCATCATTAATTGTGTTATTGTTACCTGTGTTTTTCTTACTATGTCAAAATGTGCTGACGAGCTGAATGACTCAAAACAAATGGAAAAACCAAATGTAACCAAAGGGTCTTTGTCTCCAGAGATAATTGTGACAGTGTACATGAACAGAAACCACTGAACAGGAAGTGCATTGTACCTCTGAGACACCTTGAGAGTTGTTGTGCTGACCACAGGAGGGCAGAACCCCACCACTGAATCACCATCACAGCACACAGAGAATAGGCTTTGTGTTTCATTGAAGAGTTAAACGGGCCTGATTGAGCTGACCTTTGTGATGAATTGTCTTTTTTCCCTCTGTTGACATTCAAGCCAATGAAGTGGCAGAAGGAAAGTCCTACTCATGGGGAATCATTCATTGCTGCAGCGACGTGTAAGAGGATGCAGAGCAGGAGGAAGTATTAAATGACTGTATAATTATCCTTCTGAGGAAAACGCTTTGTTTGTGCTTATCTGATCCATTTGTGATACTGATCCATACCGGGCTGCTTCATCTCGCCTCCATTTCTTATCAATGTGCGAAGTGATGAAAGGCTATATTGGAAACAGAAATTTGAGTTTTGAAAAAATCTATCAGAACAGAGTAAATAAGGATGTGGTTAGCCTCCCTAATTACTAGACCTGTTGCCAAAGAATGAAAAAAGCAAAGGCTGCTAGGACATGTGTTTTCCGTTGCACCATTCGCTCTCATAACCTCATTTGTCTTATAGGAGATGGCTGAGAAACAGTACAGCTCAAAACGGCTATATTTGTCTACACAGATCATGGATCAGCTAGGTTACCTATTCATAACCACAAATAAAACAGCTCGCTCACACAAAAGTGACCTTAGACTCATGTCTGAGGCAGCAACTCTGAAACGCTGCTCAGGGTCGAACATCTTGATGAGCTCATTCATCTTTCAGCAGTAAACAGGCCTGCGGAGACACTTCCACATGCCAGAGAAGATAAGACAATTGACAGAGAGCGTCTCCAGTGAGACTCCAGCGTCCTCTCAGACAGTTCTGGTTTGTGTTAATTTTCCACGACACTAATGAGTCAGTCTGAGTGTGTCTTTAGGCCTCGTGGAGTGGGAGGAGGGGAGTTCCCGAGTGGGAACTTTTGAGGTGAGGACCATAATTAGAATTAAACAAGGACACCACTGTCCCCATCCACAGGTGAAACCTAAGATAACAAGGAAGGGAGATGTGAATGGGAGCCTTTTGGACAAATTAAAGCTTGAAGATGAGACCTTTACATTGTTTTGGTTTATAGCTTCTTGCCATTAAAAGGCCTACTTATAACATCATGACTGGTATGCCACCAGTTAGGACTGTGGGTTCTTGGGTATGATGGAGAGTGACAGTCAGAAGCGTAGGGTAAGGGTAATTCTATACCGAGTAAAATGGTTAACACAATTATTTGATTTACAGAGAGAGTCGGACTGGGAGCTCTTGTTTCGCTAATTTCATTTCATTTCATTTCAAACCTTTATTTAACCAGATTGGTCCCATTGAGATCATAGATCTCTTTTTCAAGGGAGACCTGCAAATGTGGTTGTTGTCTTATAATGCATTATTATTCAGGGACTGAGATCAGTTTACCTTTCTGAGCTCCGTCAGGGATTTAGTTTGAGTCCAACTCACATGAAAGCAGATGGAGTGAACATGCAGTCGATTACCATATGCGGTCAATTGATATTGTGATATTAGTGAAAAGCACCATGTAATGCCGCTTTGTCTTGAATAACATGTGGTGCACTCAGCGGAGCAGCTGTTTTAGGTAGAAATAACAAAGAGGTGCATTATTGGTGCCCACAGTTCCTAACTGTAGATGCCACATTGGATATAATGTTCCCGTTTTAATGACTGTTGATTTGGTTAATTTGCCCATAGCATTTTGGGGGGAAAACCCCTTGTTCATGGACAGGAGGAAAAGTGCTGATGTGGGGATTTGGCATCCTGGCTCTGAATCACTAAATAACAACATGTGCAAACTGTAAACTACACTGAGACCAGGCTAACCTTTTATATCCTACAGTACATGTATGTGAAATATGCTGACAAACGACAAACTGGATGTTTTTCACATTGGGAATAGCACATGGGTTTTCATTTTCATTTGAAAATTAGAGATTAAATTGGCAATATCGTGTTTCATTATTAATATTATTACACCATTAAGCGGTTCAGATGTGGAGCAGGTGATCCAGTATTATTGCTGCTTTTCAGCTGCTCACAGCTCAGCAGCTCTGAGATCTGCCAAAGTATTTAGTGGACGGCTCCAACACACTCTGCATCACTCCAGTAACACAACATCAGACAATGGAAATAGTGACTGTTATGACTTCAGTGTCTCCGAATAGTCAGACCAAAGGGCTAAACTCCAGACCCTCAAAAAACACACCTGAACCATGCTGCTGACTCACCACTGAGTGTGTGTGTGTCCTGGTTAAAAAATGTTTCTCAGAAGCCAAGAGGGGCATGGTGGGCTCTGATGACACCTCTGAGTGGAAAAACACATGAGCTATGACTCTGCCTGGCCTGATCAGTGTTAAGGCAACGCACACTTTTAGTGAAAAATCTCATCACTCGCTGCCCTGAAGCCGTTTCTTTAGACACATCTGCTGGATGTTCAGTGCTGTGAGTGTCTTGAGTTTGTTTGTGGTGGACTGTAATGTCGAACTTATGACGGTCGATTAACAAGTTTCATATCCAGCAGCTGTTTAATAGATTTCTAAAAAAAGAATGAAAACATTGAAAAGATGAATCCCAATGACAATGGTGTGTTTTGACCTTATTTTCTAGCGCGACTTGAGTTTAAAGTTTCCACTTATCCAGAAAAGTCATTTTAACCTCTTCAAGATGGATTGGCTCAAAGTTTCTAGCTGACTTTGATGACATTTATGGTTTTGGGTATAACTATTGGATGGATTTGGTCTGTAAAACTACAGGACGGACTGTCATGCAATTTAAAATACATATTCATATCTCCCCTTTAAAGGTGGGGTAGGTAAGTTTGAGAAAACGGCTCGAGATACACTTGTTGTTATGTTCCATGGAATGCTCTTAACATCCCGATAGCAATGAATATCTTAAGTGCTTTGACAAAAAATCCATTAAAAAATGTCATCTCTGGAAGCCGTAGTACTGTAAAAAGCACGACCAATCATCTGAGCCGGCCCGGCTAAAGTAACTGGATGGCCTACCCTGCCTGTCAGCCTTCCATCTGTGCACAAACTTATCTCGTGCCCTCATTGGTCATGTGCGCGTTCGTGTGTGTTGGAGGAGGGGCTCTGTGAGGAAGTGGCAGATTTTTTCCGGCTGTGTATTTTCAAATTCTAGCTACTCAAGCTGGTTTCTCCAAAATGACCTACCCCACCTTTAAGATGAATTGTTAAAACTTTAGTGATTCTGTACATTTTCACCTATAGCATACTACTCTGAGGTTGACGTTTTTTATCAGTCCATTATTTCGTTTTTACACACACCCTGCAAGATGAATTCCCATCATACTCAGGTGTAGCCTACTTGTGTGTTGTGTATGGTAGCATAAACAAAGTTTGTGACTGAGTAAACCTACTAGACATAAACATGTTAGCTTTGCACTCAGCATTTATCACAATGCACCACTGTGCTAAAGTTCAGCCTGACAGCGCTGCTAGCACGGCTGCAGACTCAATCTTATTTCGCCACAATGAAGCCCACAAGTGGCATGCCAAGCAACCACAGCTACTCAGTCAACCTCGCAGTCTGAAGTGCAACCACGCAATTTAGGGTTTACCATGATAAATCTCCGCCCCCGAATCCAGCATAGTGACCCTCAGTTTTAAACCCTGTCAGTCAGGTCTGCTATCATCCAGCAGTTGATTGAGAGATACGCTCAGTGTCACGTAGGAGTATAAAGCCGTCCCCTTCACTGATTTTATCTCACAGGAGGCCTCAGATTAGGTTACAGGAGTAAACAAAAAGTCACAGGGATAAATGGAGCTTCATACAGGCTCTTTCTTCCACATAATGACAAAGAAATACAAGTTATATTCCCTGATAAATAGACGATTACTGTCTGTCCATCGGATATAAATTAAAAATGCTTATATAATCACAGTGGCGAGCCGTGACTTTTATACCTAGGCCCTCTGACCCCCCCCCTTCCCTCGAAAGAAAAGAAGAGATATTACGTCACAGCGTATACTTCAGCGGAATATCAAAACAGCAGCCCGGGGTGCAAAACGCATCAATGACAGCGACCCTCTACCACTATGCTCTACCACACAAAACAACACCATTTATATAAACACCTATCATGACAGGGCACCCACAGCTAAGTAACAATTAAAAATGAATTATGTCGGCACGGTGGCCCACATTGAAAATGACTTAGGCCTACCTTTGATGATCAAATCACTTAAACACAAAGTCCATCCTCCTGTCCTTTTGGATGAAGCACTTGCGGGTCATTCAGCTGATCCTTTGCCACTCCAGTTTATCATTGTAACTCAATCTTTAAAATGACTCGGTCATCACTATCACTGACATGAGCCATCATGAACGAACTTATGCTAATCATAAATCTATCCATCATAAATCTATCGATTAGATTTATGATTCGAAAATAATAAAAGTAGGGTAGACATGTGGATATTATCCGGCTGACCAAAACGTGCATTTATCTAACAGGTTCGTTTTCCACAGACCTTATTTCGAGCTATTTTCCGAAATCCTATGGAGAAATCCCACTGCTTTCTGTCGAGGGAACCCGAGCGCAGCGTACTTCCGGGTTTAGGACGCGTCACTGCACCACTTGCATAGACCTCACAGCGGGCGGACTTGTCATAAAGTCCGCGAAAATAAAGCCCGCCCATTTAGAGTGAAGATATGATTGGTCAATTGTACTGTCATTTGACATTACTCTCTCGTTGAGTTACTATAGCGGGCCCTCTGTGAATCTACAGAGGGACCAATAAGCTCTCCCGTCTTCACATAATTCGCAGAGACGGCATTTAACCCTTCACATTCCAACAGAAACTGAACAGGCAGATTCGAAGGATTTATTTTCTTTGGAAATATTATTTTAAATACAATTAAATCAACAAGTTATTTTGGTAAAACTAATGAAAAATGTAACAACAAAAATTAAATATGTTTTAAAAAAAGATGTTTTTTTTTTAATGTTTTCAAATATTATTTTTTTAGAATATCTTAGGCCCTCACAGAGGGCCTAGAGGGCCCTGACGGCTCGCCACTGTAATAAATTCTGAACCAAAAGGAGAGTTGTAGCTATATTTGGCTGGAGGGAGAAGGAGGGGACGATTCCATGGTTGTTATCCTTCCTTTTTAAAGGACTCATACCCACTTGTGGGAAATGATTGACATATGATCTAAGGCCTCTGCATACGTGTGACCCAATGTTTAGGATTATGTCACTGAGGCAAAGCCAGGCACTTAAGAACTGAGCTGTCCAATGTGCTGAATTTCAAGAGAAAGATGACGCATGAGGCGAAAAACGTACAGAATGCCATTGCACAACTTTCAAAAAGATAAATAAAAGTTATCTGCATTTAGATACAATTTCCTGAACTGGTCTATTGTAGGTTAAGAGCAAAACGTTTTATCTTAAGTACTTGATACATTTATTGTATCATTTATTAATATGATCACCTGTTCTTTTAGTTCTTTATAACTACACATTTGATACACTTTATACATTGTCTATACATGTTGTGTGTGCTCTGTGTGTAATTGCCAGTTGTTGGGTGTGTGTGTGGAGAATGGATTGCATGGGAATCCTGTCTTTTTTTCTCATAGTGGAACTGAAAGGATGTCCACTAAAGAATCCCATCCGCCTGTCCCGTGGAGACGCTTAGATAAAACACACAGCTGAAATAGGTAGGGGAGTCAGGTTGCACCATGAGGTATTGGTAAGAGAAGGAGAAGCCAAAAGCATTGTGGAAGCATTGTGGTCGCTCTATTTTCTATCCCAGGTAAAGGAAATCCCTCTTTGCAGAACCGGACACCCATAATTTCTCAAACAAACACAAAAAAACATTATTCAAAGCCTCAAAACAAAGGGCTGGAGACCTGATATAATAATTGCAGTTGGGTGAGTATAGTGGGTTTGTCTCAGGAGTCACTCATGGCCTGAGGAGACAGCTGGACCGAAGAGGCTTCTGCATGGAGCCTCTGGCCAAGTGTATCAGTTGATGGTCAATGGGGTCGTGACATGAAAAAGAAACTATGAAAAGTTAGGGGTCAATTACAAGATCTATCATCACTCAGCGTTTGAGTTTCACCTGAGGACTCAGTGGATGGTGAGACGTCCACTGACTGATGGCTTGAATCACTGTTTGAATCATTAAGAAGCTCTGCTGTGTCAAGGTTTTACATCGGGGCTTGTTTTTTTTAGCCGTCTGCCAAGTAACTGCCACACACTTTGATTTACTCCGAATGCATCTATTGTGTTTTTCCAAGTTGTTAAAGAAGACAAAAGTGGGAAGGAAAAAGCTCAAATGTTTTTGATAGAGCTCCACCTTGTACATTACAATAAAAGCCTTCCAGTGAAATTCCCCCTCTGAATCACACGCTCGTCTTTGGAAACCAGACAACAACTACCAATAACTTTAGTGAAAGGGTTTTGGTGGGGCGGA
Source organism: Gymnodraco acuticeps (assembly GCF_902827175.1). Taxonomy (NCBI): domain Eukaryota; kingdom Metazoa; phylum Chordata; class Actinopteri; order Perciformes; family Bathydraconidae; genus Gymnodraco; species Gymnodraco acuticeps. The sequence goes on from NW_022990682.1 coordinate 1,232,061, forward strand.
CATGCCTTTTAAACGTGAACACATTCATACAAGATTTATTTCCTTTGTATCCTCTTCCAGAGATGTTTGGAAAGTGAGTGAAATCGTATAGGAAACAAAAATACAGAGCCCAAATAGAATGAAGGCAGAGCAAATATACAGGCGTGGGTTTCAAGGTTTTTTTATGCTTACATTTCGGAACCCAATCAAGTCGACTATAACACAATGAATGTGCTGAAGGTTCAACTCTTTTGATATTCACCTTTTATGATGAGGATTGCCGAAAGATAATAAGCAAAGTATAGTATAACGTTTTTTGAAACGGCACACATTGTTTTTCTAAAACACTGACACCACATTGAATTCTGAAATCTATTATTCTTAAGGTGTACTCAAATTGAGAGGATTATACATTTCAAAAAATCATACATAATATATAACGATTACAAGTAATTAAGTAGTTAACTGTTGAATTAGTTAACAGTATTGGTCATTGGATCCGCAAACCTGTATTACACAATGAACTTTTGGTGATCCTGTTAAAAAACATTACCAAAGCAAATGAAAAGTAGAAAAACAAAACCCAAACCAAGATTGGTTACTGATGACTCCTGATGAAGAAACCCCAAATATGTCGGCAGTATGATTAGCGAGGGTTGATTTTCACCTCAGGCAACAAAAGCAGAACAAAAGCAAAACAAATCTGAGACAATTGTTGTTCACTGGAGTGCTGTGAACCAAACAGGAATTCATTAAGATGCTTGACTTTATATCCCCATCAGGCCTTTATGAGGTCGCTGTGAAACAGATATCTGAACACATGCACAGTATACGTTTGCATCATCTGACTTAACAATAATCACGTCTGCAGGTATGCTGTGCCAAAGGAATGGAAACCAATCACTCCGCATGGTTATGCATGGGTAGAATTACTAGAGGGAAACACCAAAGATCATTAATAATACGCA